>NC_065448.1:233799928-234104035 GCF_917563875.1 Diabrotica virgifera virgifera
CTATTTTTCACAATTAACTGTTGACATTGAAAGTGGGTGAATGACTTTTTCTGATTACCAAAAATAATGCTCTGACTATGAATATAGAATTACTGATTACGAATACGAATCTCCAAGAATTTCCCTACGTTTTCAAAACGATAGACTCATACAGGAAGTATTAAATGAGTTAAAATGTACCTATTCTACAAATATACAAACGTGTTAAAAGTAACACATGTTCTTTCGATAGTACTAATTTTGATCATATTGATATCGAGTCGAATGGAGTATCGCAAACTAAAGTGTATTGCAAATGTAACTTTGTAACATATTGGATTTAAAAAAACCGAAAACCGGTTTTTCCAAAAACCGGTTTTCTTTGGCCTGTTATAACCGCCAGGTTAAACCGTAAGCAAAAAAAACCGGTATAACCGAAAACCGGTGTTTTATCAAAAACCGCCATCCCTAATCAAGTGGCACCAAACACGACCCCCCACAGAGGTGAGGTGAGAGGTTACTTTAAAATCTTAAATGGAAGCCCCTATTTTTTATTGCAGATTTGGATTCCTTACGTAAAAATAAGTAACTTTTATTCGAAACATTTTTTCGAATTATGGATAGATGGCGTTATAATCGGAAAAAACTATTGTTGGAAATGGAAAATTAAATTAAAAAATTTGAAGCGCCGCCGCTGACTAAAATGGAAAACTTTACTTAACTTTTTTTGGTTTTAGGACCTACTCTTCACAACTCAATAGGTCCCCATAACGTTTGAGGGACTGCACATTTAGCATACTTTGCTCCCCTACCATAAATGAAAAACCAAAAAGTAGGTATTAAATATTTTTTAAAAACTTATCGAAAAACGCTAAACATGACCCTCCATCTCACCCCCTAGAGGTGGGGTGGCGGTAACTTTAAAACCTTAAATAGGAACCTCCATTTTTTATTGAAGATTTGGATTCGTCATGAAAAATTGAGCAACAATTATTCGAAACATTTTTTAGAATTGTTCATAGATGGCGCTATCATTAAAAAAGATTTATTAGCGCCGTCTATCAATCATTCTAAAAACTTAAAAAATGTTTCGAATAAATGGGTTGTCTACAGCTAATGCCGTTTCCCTTCCGTCAGCCAGGACTTCCATTTTTTTTTCGATCTTCCCAGTCTCCTTCTTCCAATCCTTTCTTAGACATGGCTTCGTCGACTTCGTTTTTCCAAGATCTTCTCGGTCGTCCTCTTCTTCTTGTTCCTCTTGGGCTCCATTTTGCAACCTTGTTTATCCAAGTGATTTCTGCTCTGCGTACGTGGCCGTACCATTTTAGTCTTCTTCTGTATATTGCAGGGCATCTTTTCCACTTGCATTCTTCTCCTTATCTCCCCATTTGTTGTTCTGTCTCTTTTGATGAGACCACAGCATCTTCTCCAATATTCCATTTCGGTTGCCAGAATGCTCTTTTGTTTTTTTTTGTTTATGGCCCAAATTTTTGCGGCATATGTCATGATGCTTCTTATACTAGGAGACGGTATAGGTGAAATTTGCTAATCATTTTAGACACGATAAGAGCCTATAACTTAAATAGTAGAACCTAAAAGAAAACGTATGAACACTATGCCGTCACTTTTTAGTGGCACATACCTCGACAGTGGCGCATCCAACTTTTCACTTAGGGACGGGATAAATAAATTAAAAGGTACCTTCCCTCACTCCCAGAATTCAAGTTTTTTTATTTTTTAAGTTATATGTGATGAAATAATAAGACTCAGCATAATTTTAACCTACCATCCCCTTCCCCCTTCCCCTAACAACTTTATTGGTCGGTTCAATTTTTTTTAGGTAGGATGCAATTAATTTTAAGATTTCAAAATATTCATAGGCATAGTTGAGGTTTTTACAAAACATGTGTATTTTTATAGATTCGTAGGTTGAGTGTGCATAATCTCAAAAAAATTTTATAATTATTGTTTTGGAAAAAAACGTACAACTTTATTTTTGGAGGTGGCTAGAGGTCTAATTTTTTTTGTGTATTTTATTAAACATTGTTTTAATTTTTTTCAAATTTTTCCGTAAGGTTCGCCACATTTGAAAATCCAAAAAAACTGTTTTTATGGGGTTTCTGGGGGTTTAAACGTGTTTCCCCCACTTTAAATATTCCAAAAGACACGGTTACTTCAATTTACATCACCTCTAAAAAACATTGATTTGATCTACTTTTTAAATCTGTAAACTAGAGAAAATCCTCCAAAAACCCCCAAAAAATTTTTTTTGGATTTTTGAAGGTGGCGGGCGTTACGGAAAAACCGAAAAAAACTAAAACATAGTGTTTGATAAAATACACAATATAAAAAAAATTTAATCTTCATCCTTCTTCAAAAAAGTTATACGCTTTTTTCCAAAAAAAAAAAAAATAAAAATTCTTTGAGGTTGTGTAGGCGCAACCTACTGATCTATAAAATATAGACATGTTTTGTAAAGGCTTTAGTTATGCGTGTGAATTTTTTGAATATTTAAATTGATTGCATCCCTCCTAAAAAAATAAAAACGAAAAATGAAGTTTTTGATAATGGGGGAAGGTGGTCGTGGGTTAAAATTACGCCGACTCTTATTATTTAGTCAAATATAACTTAAAAATATTTAAAAAATTGAATTTTGGGAATGAGGGAGGGTACCTTTTAATTTATTTATCCCGTTCATAAGTGGAAATTTGATGCGCCACTGTCGACTCATGTGCCACTAAAAAGTGACGGCACAGTGTTCATACGTTTTTTTAGGTTCTACTATTTAAGTTATAGGATCTTATCATGCCTAAAATGATTAGCAAATTTCCCCTATAGCGGCTGTTAGTCTATCTTACTATTGTTTGGTATATAATTTTTTTGTCTTTCCCTTTATGTTCTTATTCCAGATTACATTATGTGGTTGTCTGATGCAAGATCTTGTTTGTCCCAATCTATTTTTTATTTTTTCTGCTTGTGTTGTTCCGTTTTTCGACATTTCAAGCCCAAATATTTAAAATTTATGATGCAGGTGAAATACATATAGAGGTAGTTTACTCTTGAGCAAAATCCATATTTTTTTATATATCGAGGGTTTAGTATCAAACAACGTTAACTACAAAAACATAAAGTGGCAGAAAATGCGAAAAACTGTTTTGAAACGTAATATCAGCCAACAAATTTGTGATTACGGAGGCAAAATACATTACAATAGAAATCTGTAAATTTATATATTATTATTATGGTTTCTTTGACATATTGTAAAAATTATTACAGGTTATTGTTATTCTACAGATAAAAAAATAGAATTTCTTTCTAATAATGACCTGATAACGCTTTTTGATATTACCGATATATATTTTTTGTAACCGTTAACGTCGCACCTGATAATAATAGTTTTACTACAGGGTTAGTACTGCTGGGTAAAAATGTAAAAATGTAATTTCCCTAATACGTTGCGAAAATTTCCCTGATATTTCCCCTTTTTTCAGGATATCCAGTTTTACTTTAACTTACATTCGCTGATATTTTCAAAACTTTCAGGATATCCAATGCAGCACTAACCCTGTACATATTATTAAAAATGTTATAAGTGTATTTAACCCGCCAGTGGTCGCTATATGAGATTTTCTCTCACGGTTTCAGAAAATTGCGCACTTTTTTTCTGGGAAATTATAAGAGCTGAAGTTCCTTCTAGTCTCCTAACTATCCTCCCTCGATAATCAAATAGACTCGTCCGCTCAGATAGTGACTCAGTTTACTTAGTATCACCATATTGTTGAGTCAGTGTGTTTCATGTGAGAGATTCTCTCATCAAGCGACCACCGGCGTCACCAACTGTGTATAAAAATTAATTTTATTTTGCCCTTTAAAACCTAGAATAATATCCTTTTATGATGTAATATAAAAACTTTTATAGCGAACTCCAGAAAACATTACATCTCACAGCATCTAGAGACATAACAGTGATCATGGGTGATTTCAACGCAAAAATTGGCGAAGGAAAATGCTACCCTAATGTAGGATCATATGGGCTTGGCGAACGAAACGACAGAGGAGATCGCCTAATAGAATTTTGCCAGGAGCATAATGTTATAGCCGCAAATACATTCTTTAAATTACCTAAGCGACGCCTGTATACATGGAAATCACCAGCTGACAAAGAGCACAAAATTGTCAGAAATCAAATTGACTACATCCTAATAAAGCACAGATATCGAAACTCAATTCAGGCAGTAAAGGCATATCCAGGAGCAGACGTATCCTCTGATCACAGTCTTCTTATTGCTAGGTTTCAACTTCAACTAAAAAAGACGCAAAAAAAAGCCGCAACAACAATAAACTTAACATACAGAAACTAAAGTCAGAAGAAACAAAAGAAAATTTGAAACACGAAATCAACACAAATCTAGACAGAAACCCAGGAAATAATTGCAACGTAGAACAGCAGTGGCAATTCTTCAAAACCTCTATATTAGAACCAAGTAAGAAAGTACTTACTACAACCAAATGTAAGAAAGAAGAATGGATGACGGAGGAAATTCTAGAGTTGATGAATGAAAGAAGAAAAAACAAAACCATTAATAAGACCCGCTATAAACAGCTTCAAAACCAAATAAGAAGAAAAATTAGGGAGGCTAAAGAAACCTACTTCTCTGAAAAATGTAAAGAAATAGAAGAACTGCAAAACACATATGACAACTTCAACCTACATAAAAAAGTCAAAGAACTAGCCGGAATAGGAAATAGAAGAACCTCAAATATATTGCTCGACAAAAATGGAAATATTATAATGGAGACAAAACGAAAACGACGACGATGGAAAGAGTATATCGAGGAACTATTTCATGACCAGAGAGAAGCTAGTACATCCGTAGATAGCCAAACGGGAGATGTAGGCCCAGAGATAACCAAAGCAGAGGTTAGTCAGGCAATAAACTCTATGAAAACCAATAAATCTGCTGGTCCAGATGAATTGCCTAGCGAGCTGATAAAGTTGGTCAACGAGAAAAACCTGGACATAATAGTAGAACTGTTCAACGCTATCTGTACTACAGGAATCATCCCTAGAGAAATGTTGACATCAGCCTTTGTGTGTTTGCCAAAGAAGGTGAATGCAAAAGAATGCAGTGACTACCGAACCATAAGCTTAATGTCACATACCTTGAAAATTCTATTGAAAATTATCCACGCCAGAATACACTCTAAACTGGAGCTGGATATTAGTGACACTCAATATGGGTTCCGCAATGGCATGGGTACCAGAGAGGCATTATTCTCCTTCAACGTGCTGACACAGAGATGTTTGGATGTTAACCATCCTCTTTACGTCTGTTTTATAGACTACAATAAGGCGTTTGATAAAGTAAAACATGATCGACTCATGGAAATCCTAAAAAATAAAAATCTAGATGAAAGAGATTTAAGACTAATAACACACCTCTATTACAATCAGCGAGCAATAGTAAGAATTGAAAAAGAAACATCTGAAGAAATAGAAATAAAGAGAGGAGTCAGGCAAGGCTGCATACTATCACCTCTATTATTTAACGCTTATTCTGAAGAGGTAATGCGAGAAACTCTGGAAGATGAAACAGTCGGCATAAGAGTAAATGGAGTCTTAGTTAACAACATCAGATATGCAGATGATACTGTAATAATAGCCGATAGTTTACAACACCTGCAAAGACTCATGAGTAAAATAGTAAGGTGTAGTAGGGAGTACGGACTCTCTCTCAATATCAAAAAGACGAAGTTTATGAAAATTAGTAAAAACAACCATAATACTAACGAAATCTTGATAGTAGAGGGCCAGCAGATCGAAAGAGTAAAAAAGTACACTTACCTAGGAACACTTATAACAGAAAATAACGACTACACTGCAGAAATAAAAGTCAGAATCGAAAAAGCACGTTCTAATTTTATAAAAATGAAAAAGGTCCTATGTAGCAAAGATTTAACATTAGCTCTTAAAGTACGCCTAACAAAATGTTACGTCTACAGTGTTCTATACTATGGAGTGGAATCATGGACGTTAAATGTAGAGACAATGAGACGACTTAACGCCTTTGAAATGTGGACCTATAGAAAAATTATGAGGGTTTCCTGGGTAGATAGAGTTACAAACAATGAAGTACTGAGAAGAATAGGTAAAGAAAAGGAAGTTGAACTTACAATTAAAGAAAAGAAGCTACAGTATCTCGGACATGTGATGCGGGGCGAGAAGTATGGCATCCTACGACTCATAATGCAGGAAAAGATAGATGGCAGAAGAAGCATCGGAAGAAGACGAATTTCATGGTTGAAGAACCTGAGAGAGTGGTTTGGATGCAGCTCGAAACAACTATTTAGAGCTACTGCCTCAAAAATTAAAATAGCTATGATGATTGCCAACCTCCGTAGCGGAGATGGCACCTGAAGAAGAAGAATGATGTAATAAAAGGCGCCGTGGATGTGGTCGATGATATGAAAATCCTATATTGTCTTTCACGGGTTAGTTGTAGATGATCACTTACCATATATTTTTCAATGTTAAATATTGGCGGCATCAATAGTCACATTTTATATAAAGATAATAATAATAAAACACAAAAACGTCGTGTCTTTTTAAAGAAAATGGCTTTATCGTTGATGAAGCCTAATCTTTTTTGTAAAATTTTGTAAAGAAAGGCAAAAGTTGGATATGTGAGAGAAAATCTCACGCGCGACCACTCGCGTAACAACCTACCTAGCGACCAATGCCGGGTTAAAGAAAAAACTATTTTTCTAATAACATACAAATATTAAACTTATGATATTTCTAAATACTTATACCATCTTTAAACGTCTTCATCTTCTGAAACATTTTCATTATGATCATCACCTCCTTGAAGATTCTAGTAAACGAAATGATATTGTTCTTTAATTTTTGCTCACAGAATTCTACTAAACCTTTTAACTTTTTATTATTAATCGTTAACGGTTTGTCATATTTTCTTCCTGGCACAAGTTTGTTAATTGAAAATATTCGAAGTTACCTTCTCTGTATTTTAAATTTCGTAAAGTTGTCTGATTTAAAATTATATTTGAAATAACTGTGTGCAGTGTCTTATTTTATAATAATATGCATATTTTAGCCAAACTATGTTCAACCATTTGACATTTCCTTCAATGTCAATTTTTTTATTTTTAATCATTTGAATTTGAAGTTCTTTAAAATCCAAAATGTCTTCCTGATCTATTTCAACTACTTCGTATTTTGATTTCTTTAAAGCCATTTTGATCACTGTACGTACATATACCATCCCGATGGATCATAAATTTCCAAGCCTTTACTCGCGTTTTCGATGTGGGCATGGACCATATCACATTCAATTTGGGAATGTCCGGGCTCAAAAAATAACTGGTCGATTTTTGAAATATTTAGTGTTTCAACAGCAAACAGAAACATTGCGGAAACAATTGAGTTTCCATTTTGGCCCGAACAAGTTTCAGACATAAAAGCGAAGTCTTTCCCAGTAACTTCACTTTTCATTGTATTTGTAAGGCAAGAGGCTACCTCAGAAGATCCAAGACCCGCTAGTGCTTCATGTCATACGAAGTTTTGTGCTACGACTGGACATTTTTCTGTTAAACACTAACAAAATCAAAATATTAAATAACTACGACAAATATATAGGTACGTAACCGGCAATAAGAAAATAACGTATATGTTTTCTTTTAACTTCGGCAAAATTAAAAAATGTAATGAGTAATCACATTATTGTAATCATGTAATAATGTAATGAGTAATCAGATGGAAGAATCGAACAACATCGAAAATAAACAAATGTATTTAGCTATCCAGTATCAAAATGACGTTTTTCAAACAAATACGAATTATAATAATAACGCTGTCTACAATTACAGCTTAATAAATTAGTGTCAATAAACGTTAACAGTCGATAACTGTTTTTGATGTATCGCGAAATTCACTGTGAAATAACGTTATCACCTCTTAGATGTTTTTGACATGAACAATTTTTTCACAATTGGTAGTTAACGTTTAATGTATTTTGTAATCTTCTTCAGATAGAGATAGAGGTTTTTGTTACTAAATGAAGTCGAAAACGGTGAACTCGATTATAGATATATCTCAATTTCACAAAAAATGTAGATAACTTTGTTTGACACTAAACCCTCGACATCTCGTATGAAATTGATTTAAATTTGATATATTATGATGATTTTTCATCTTATGTTTTAGAGCATGCAGAACTTTTTAAGAAGAATAACTTTTTTTAATTAATTATAAAAAATTTCTCATATGATTCCAACTTAAGTAGACACGCTGTATATATCCATGTATAATAAAAATATATTTTTTAAGGAAAACTGAAATGCCAAGCTCAAATTACTTGTTTACTTTTAATATCCCAATTATGACTGACTGCCTGAAAGCTTATCTCCTAAAAGAAGATACTTTATATAAAAATAAACAAAAGAACAACATTTATCAGTTGTCTAACTTACCCTGTACACAAAAAGGATGAAATGAAAGTACAGTAAAAAACGAGCGACCTCCTCGGGGCATGTAAAAGAAGCGCCAACGAAGAAAACAAAAAATCCACCAAACAAAAAGGAGCTTCAATTTTGTTGTTCGGTGCCTTCTAGTTTAGAAGTAAAATTTAATTTTGAAAAAGTTTCGAATGAAAAGTTTCTTTCTTTGTCGATTATGCTTCATTTGGAATTATACAATTAGTTTCTTTCTAGCGTCATTAGATGCTGTCTTAATAAAAGTTTAAATGGGAAATTCGAATACGAAATATTTCGTCAAAGGACAGTCTCTAGGGAGACTTTTAAATGCCAGCATAATGACGCAGAAAGTAGAACTTAGTTTTAGTTATAATGACAAATTTAAATATAAAAGGAGTCTTTATAACGAATAGCAATATACATATGTCTGATATAAAGGGAGTTATAATAAAAAATTAGATGAAAGACTGATAAGTTTGTACACACTTGAATGAATAAAGGAAAAGAAAATGTAGTATGTCAAAGTGTGTAAATACAGTAGACTCGCGATTATCCGAGTCTCGGTTATCCGAGCCCCTCGGTTAACCGAGGCAAAAGTCATAGCTGGTGAGTTGGGGGTTGAGTGGGGTTGTGCTGTGGTGAGTTACAACTTTCAACCTTGGCGCAACATCGCCTCCTCAAAAAGAGGAATGAAGCTTACGCCAAAATCAATCAAAGACTTTGTTTAAAGAGTAATATTGATAAGGTAAATGTTTTTATCTTTTATAGACAGTACTGTATTAGTTTTGTCACTAAAATATCCACAGTTATGGTTATTTACGTGTTTTTCTATCAACACAACCAATCTCAGTGTTAACCGAGTTTTTCCGTATCCGAGGTAGTCACGGTCCCAGTTACCTTGGATAATCGCGAGTATACTGTAATTTATTTCTTTAACTGAGCGCTTTCGACATAAACGTCATCATCGGAGCTAATGGTCAAATAGTAAAAATTACCGCCACAATTGAGGTGTAATCATGTGCATCTTATGAATATAAATGTGATTTTTGATTGCAAATGTTAACTTCTTTGTCCTACATACAAAACATTGGTGTTGTATGGAGGACAAAGAAGTTAACATTTACAATCAAAAATCACATTTATATTCATAGACCAGTAAGGATCTGTTTTTAGGTGGATGTGAGAGGTGACATTCAGATTTTTGCGGATAAAGTTAGGTGATAACTTCGTTAATAACAACTGATTTATGCTCCTTCTCAAATATGCCCGGAACATTAATAAAAAAATAAAATATTTAAAAATTTCAAAAAATTTGGTTTTTTTTCTACTTTTTTTGCTTATAACTTTAAAACAATTCATTTTGGAACAAAGTCGTATAGGAATAAAACAAAGATAATTAAATTTTCCATCAGATGCGATTAGTTAAAAATGTCTTAATTTATCAACCTTGCTGCAAAATAGCAATAAATATAAAATAAGGGGGCAAAACAAGCCTGTCTTTATTCAATGATTTTCCATCACTTAGGTCACACTTGGAACCTTCCTAATTCGCTTAGAACATTTTTGTAATGTGCTAAAACCGTACACCAAATTTCATTAAAATTGACTTAATAGATTTTAAATAATAATTTTGCATAATAAAATTTTTTTAAATCTTGCACAACAAAAACTAGAACATACAAAGATTTGTCAATTTTTTACATATAAAGAAGCACTCCACCTATCTAATGCACTTTACAGAATTGAAATCGGATTGTTTAAGCAGCCTCAGTAATGTTTTAAATTTATAAACAATTTTTTGGCTTATAAACAAATTAGTCCTGTGGCCGGGAGGGGGTGCTACGGGCTCCTTTATTTAGATGGATTTACCCAAGATTTTATGTATTTTTTGACCCGTAGAACACGATTTTTTTGGGTAACGGTTGATCCGGATGTCGATAAAATTGTTATAAACAAAGAACTTGAGGAATTACATAACATCGATTTTTCGCAAAATAAAACTTTTTTGTAATTCTTGGGTAATTCTAAGCAAAAAATGTTCTTACAAGTTTTTTCGTAGGATGCATAGTTTTCGAGATAAACGCAATGGAACTTTCAAAAATTCGAAAAATTGCAATTTTTGAACGCGAATAACTTTTGATTAAAAAATAAAATAGCAATTCTGCTGACAGAATTTGAAAGTTTAAGTCAATTATACCAGTTTTAATTATTTGCATTGCAAAAAATTAATTTTTTTATTATTAAACAAAGCTATTTTTTATAAGCCAAAAAATTGTTAATAAGTTTAAAACATTGCTGAGGCCCCTTAAATAATCCGATTTTAATTCTGTAAAGTGTATTAGATAGGTACAGCACCTCTTTATATGTAAAAAAATTAGACAACTACTAAATGGTCTACTTTTTGTTCATAAAGATTTTAAAAAAATTGAACTTTTTTTAAAACATTTAGATTGCAAATTAATTATGCAAAATCTATTAGGTCGATTTTAATAAAATTTGGTACGCTGTTTAAGTATATTACGAGGAATTTCACAAACGAATTACTAAGGTTCTAAGTGCCACCAAAGTGGTTAAAAACATTGAATAACAACAGGCGTATTTTGCCCCCTTATTTTGTATTTATTGCTATATTGCAGAAAAGGTAATACGTTAAGACATTTTTGACCAGTCGTGTGTCATACAAAATTTGATTATCTTTATTTCATTTCTTTACGACTTTGTTCCAAAACGAATCGTTTTAAAGTTATAAGCAAAGAAAGCAGAAAAAAATCGACGTTTTTCGAAATTTTTAAATATTTTAATTTTTTTATTAATGTTCCGGGCATATTTGAGAAGGAGCATAAGTCAATTATTATTATTGAAGGTCTCACCTAACTTTATCTGCAAAAATCCGAATGCCACCTTTCCCATCCAAAAATAGACTTTTTTTCACAAATCCTTACTGGTCTATCATAAGATGCACATGATTACACCTCAATTGTGGCGGTACTTTTTTACAATTTGACCATTAGCTCCGATGATGACGTTTATGTCGAAAGCGCTCAGCTAAAGAAATAAATTATTTACACACTTTGACATAATACATTTTCTTTTCCTTTATAATAAAAAATTAGAAAATTTGTCAAAATACATGGTACTAAAGGAAAAGTCAAACAAGAAGGTTTGCACGTAATTTTCATCTTGTTGATACAGGGTGAGTCATGAGGAACTGTACATACTCCTACCTCGTATAGAGGCCCCTATGGGGAATAACAAATGACCATTAAAAAGTGTCTGCTCCCATTGTTTAATAATATACAGGGTAAGTTTCCCTTTTTGACAGAAATTTATATTCGTCATAATTTTTGAACGGTCAGATCGATGTGTCTCTTGTTTTGGTCAATCTTAACACTTCTTCTTCTTAAAGTTCCCTCTCCTATCGGAGGTTGGATATCATAATGGCTATAGTCACTTTGTTGGCTGCTGCTCTGAATAGTTGTAATGAACTACAGTTAAACCATTCTCTTAGGTTCCTCAGCCAGGAGATGCGTCTTCTTCCTATGCTTCTTCTTCCTTGGATCCTTCCTTGCATAATAATTCTCAGAAACTCATATTTTTCTCCTCTGGTAAATGTGACACAAATATTCCAGTTTTCTAACACAATCTTAACACTATTTCCACCTAAACAACTGATTTATTCAAACTAGAAATGAATTCAAACTAATATGAATTTTACAAATTAGACAAATAGGCAATTAAAATGGCATATTTATTTTTTTCTCCACACGATTACTTAATTTTTTATTAAAAAATCAAATTTGTGAAAATCGCAATTTTACCATAAAAATAAAAAAAAATTAAACAACGTTTTTCTTCAAATTAAAAGTTTCACCATTTTTTTTTCTATAACACGTCTAGATCTAAAACTCCCCATAACACTTCTCTTTGGACTCTATAGTTTAACATAGACGTGATCAAATAGATAAATTTTAAATTTTTTCACTTAATTTTTGCGATCTAACTTTGCAATTCACGGAGCTGCACCTTTTATTTTTTTAAATTCATAACTTTTACCAGAAGAAGACTGAAAGTCTACAACAATTGTCATAATGGTAAGAGATATGTGCTGTAAAAATTTCAGAAAAAAAATTTAAAATAAAACGTTGTAGCGAGTTAAACCGTGATTTCATCTTTTTTTTTTTTCATTTTTAGGTTAAAATTCCGATTTTGACAAATTTGATTTTTTAATAAAAAATTAAGTAATCGTGTAGGGAAAAAAATAAATATGCCATTTTAATTGCCTACTTGTCTAATTTGTAAAATTCATATTGAGAGTTTTCAAAAAGCGTATACATGGTGAAATTTTTTCTAAGACCCAAACGAACTAATTTTTTAAAGCCGGACCTGATTTTTTCTAGTTTGAATAAATCAGTTGATTGGGTGGTAACATAAATCAAATATTTGTAAAAAAAATTAATTTTTATAATAAAATTTAATTTTTTTAAATATATGGTTTACTTTACCAAACTTTTAATTCATAGTCAAATTTGATTTTTGAAGTTATACTTCTTTACGCGCGATATGAGGGTGAATTTTAATAGGATTAAAACCTTTGATCCCGGCGCAGTCGCATTACAACCTTGTTCTGATTGGATGTTCAAATGACATGACAAAAATTATCCAATATGGCAGCTGTGGCACAGCTGTGGGACTGTGGTTTGGTTATCTATGGTTGTTGCGTTTTAAAATTTGTAGGAAGAGAAACAACAAACAAAAAGTTAGTTAATGGTTATACTGCCTTTTTAAATAGTATGAGTGCCGCAAAATTACTGATAAAAAACCTATTAGCTCGAAGGCGTAGAGAACTGTGGATAACAACAATCAACCGGGACGATCTACGATCTCGCTTATTCAAAGCTAAAGAATCTTACACTGGTAAGTGTTTTAAAAATAGTTGATCAAATTTTGTTATGATACTTGAACATAGCCACTTTGCACGATGCAAGTGATTGCGAAATTTATTAGTCGTTATACGGGCTCTGACTGGGTGTTGAAATGATCTGTCAATAATAAATAATTGTTCAGTATGAAGGTAAACAAATGTATAATATATTAGTTTTATTGTTGTGAGGACAGAAACACAAAAGTTTACAATTGTAGTGATTTTTAAATAGTTTTTAAAGCAACAGGTACGTAATAATTGTAAATGTATCATAGGTACCTACCTATTTGAACCTACCAAAATACATAGTATGGAATACTTTTATTTACATAATTTGATTACCATCAAAATTTCTATCAATATTCACCTAATATATTGTTTTCTTACTCTATGTTTTGTTGTTTTTTTTTCAATTCTAAATTATTCCAATTCAAAATCAAAATAATTTGATTTACATAATTCAAAAATGTCAAAAGTTTAATCCGTTTCGTTAGTCGATCTTCACACATAATGACACACTGTCTCCGTGGCGAAGCGTTTAATGCGAGTGAACCCCAATACAACGCCAATACCAGCCGCGCTGGTAAGTTGGTTCGAATCCCAATAGAAACTTTTATTTTTTTATTTTTTTTATACATTTTATGATTGTAAGTATATTTATTATATAATTTTATTTTCAGAAAATACGTATTTAGTTAAAAAAGTTTCCAACAAGGAATGTTCAGAAATCATTTGTGGTATTTTTAATGTGTTTGTGTGTGTTTTATTCTTTTATTATTTTAATTTTTGGCACTGTTTTAATAAAAATATTTGAGAAGAAGTAAGGATAAATTAGTTTATTATTTAAATAAAAAGTACATTAATTTCGTTTATAATCATATAATCATATAATAGAAGTATAACTTCTTACGTGCGTACAAAGTAAACACACATTCTTTTTTTTTATAAAAAATTAAGTAATCGTGTGGGGAAAAATAAATAAGCCATTTTAATTGCCTATTTGTCTAATTTGTAAAATTCATATTAGAGTTTTCAAAAAGCGTATACAGGGTGAAATTTTTTCTAAGACCCAAACGAACTAATTTTTTAAAGCCGGACCTGATTTTTTCTAGTTTGAATAAATCAGTTGATTAGGTGGTAATAGTGTAACAATTGACCAAAATAAAAGACACATCGATCTGACCGTTCAAAAATTATGACGAATATAAATTTCTGTCAAAATGCGAAACTCGCCCTGTATATTATAAAACAAGGGGAGCAGACACTTTTTAATGGTCATTTGTTATTCCCCATAGGAACCTCTATACAAGGTAGGAGTATGTACAGTTCCTCATGACTCACGCTCTGAGCTTCGCTGGTGGCGCTCCTAGCGGATTACTAATTCAACTTTCACCGGTAATTTTTAAATTTATTATTTAATTGTTATCGCTTGATATTTACAACGCAAAAAAGTAATTAAATTGTAATCGATTTTTTTAAGATTTTGCTAATCATTTTGACGTTCTTTTGATAAAATATGAATTTCTTACTTCGGATACTTTCACAATTATCGTGTAGATGGCGCTAAGATTAATATATTAATTTATAATTACATATTACGGAACATTAAAAAAACTTAAATTCAGTTTATAAAACGTAAGTATATTTAAGGTAAAAATATATACCACAGCTTTGACCAACTAATATTTTTTATAATTAATGTTTTTAATTTTAATTTTAAATTAATCACTTTGACATTTATGTCAAATTTCCGGTAAACGTTTACAGACTTGTTACTACTGGCGCTCGCGAATTTGTAAATATCCCCTCTATGTACGAGCTCACAGCGTTTTTTTTTGACATGCCATTCCTATTACAGCGAGCATTTCATTGGCTAGAATTAGTGACGAGTTTATATGACATCATTATTACATTTGACGAAATTGGAAATTGTAATTTACGTCTGTCATATTATTGCAGGTTAAATATTATATGTCAAAGTATTGTTTTTAAATTATAATCTGGGAAGACGAAATACGCATAATATATAATTATTGTTTTAATAAAATGTAATTAAAATATCCAACGATTGGAATCAACATCGAATCAAGAAGCTAAAGTACCTAACAAGTTTAGTATGTATACAGTTCCATAGGACAGTTTATAGTTTAACCAACTTCACATCTATAAACAAAAATCTCACAGTACAGCACCTCACAGTACGAGTACAGCATTTGTCTGAGACTTTCTTTTTTCTTCTATTGTCTTCCAAATCGTCTTCTCTACCTGTCTTCAGCCATTTCTTTCGTACGAAATTTTTTTTCCTGGTGGCTATTTCGCAGTCTTCGTCGTACCATTAGTTTTGCCTTTTTATTTCTTTATATCCTATTACTTTTCCTGCTGATATCGAAATTTTACTTCTTTCATTACGACCTTCTATTTCTTTTCACGTTTCTTCTATGCTGTTAGGGTTCGAGAGTTTTATTTATTTTTTTTTATTTAGAAAGACAAAGTCACATCTACCCGAAGGTTATTAGCGACATTTCTGTAACATTTGTAACAATATTAAATCAGAAATTGGTAAAAATTAATTACAATTTGTATACAATTAAACCTTTGGAGCAATAATTGGAATCCACGCACTAACACTTTATTTTTGGAATGAACTTTTAGATCGCTAGCGACACTCCGACACTCTCTCTCTGATGCATCATTAGTGATATCGTTACGCGCACTAGTATTTGCTTGTTCATATTTCCTTCAATGCATATGTGGGATGGTATCCACAGGAAGTGGATTCTTCTGAAACTTTCTTGAGATTCCATTAGTTCGGCCTTGGTTATTTTCTCAATGGGGTGTTTATGGTATATATTTTGCATAGCTTTGACTGTGCTAAGAGAGCCGGAAAGGACTGGGCAACAAGGGAGGTTTTTAATATTTACATAGTTTGATGGCTTTAAACAAACCAAAGAGCTCTGCAGTATAGATGCTGGAACTCAGAGAAAGATGTAGGAGCATAACAAGGCGATGAAAAATTCCATCAATATTCTTTTGGAGTAGAAACTTGAATCTTAATGTTGGCTTAATTGAGATGTGTCACTTTCCCAGTCTGACGCCTCACTGCCAAGATAACTATTAATTTTTTTCTTTATGGACGTGAATTTTCGTTTTATGGATCTTTCCTTTAAATGGGGATAAACTAGACTGAGCATATGGGACAAAGCTGATAGGTCTGTGGTATATTCTTGAATTGTGGTTATAGGATCTGTTGATCCCGTGATATTCATTAGGGGCATGTTAAGTTGATCAAAGTTTAGAGGGAAAGGTAGAGGGTGATTTTCTATGAAGTTTTTAGCAGGGTCAAGTAAGAGAGAAAATGAGCATTCAGAAGTGCTTGCTGAACTAATTTTAGCTTTTTTAGATTTTGCTTGGACTTAAGGTGGTGGAAAAATGTTACATTCTTTTGAAGGTGGATCTGCTTCAGGTGAAATAATTTCATCAAAGTTACGTTTTGGTTGATTAATTATGTGACTTTCCTTATTTGATGCATCTTCTTTGTTCGGTATCTCCGGGACATTGGAAATAGACATTTGTTCACACTGAGAAGGGGTTGTATCATTGGGTGCTTGCAAAGATATATTTGTTGCGCTGGATACCGATGCTTCATTGTTTTGGTTGGGGTTTAGTTGAGCTAGTGGTTCGGAGCACTGTGATGCAATGTGACCTGGCTTCTTGCATCTAAAGCAAACTAAACTGTCTTGAGAGATGAATATTCTATATCTCGTGTTGTCAAAAACAAGAGTAAATGACTATGGTAGTGTTAGACTGCGAGGACTGATATAGATTTGTCTTCGAAAACTAAGGATGTGATTGAACTCAGGCATAGAAGCACTAATTTTGAGGAATGTCATGGGGGAGACAGGAACTATGCCGATTTTTTGTAACTCATTGATTAGCAAGTCGTGCGGTATTGAAGGACATACGCCGGAGAGCACAAGTCGTTCCGCTGGTGTAACTAACCTTCTTGCTCTGACAATTTCACCTTGTATTTCTATTTGACCATAATTATTCATAAAATCATCCACTATTTGTTTATTGGATAAATACATACTTATGCGATTATTAGATAATCTAGAAGAGAAGATTATATTTTTCGGTTGAATTATATTTCCAAGTGGGAGAAGGTAGCCTTGAAGTTTGGTATTTTCTAAGTCACTAAAGATAATTGCTTGGGACTTTAAAGGAAATTGTACTCTCGACGCTGCCAAAGAGTATGACTGTGATGCGTTTATTTGACTTTGATGGTCTTGTATTGTAGAACTGTTGTGGGATTCCGTGTTTGAATTCATTTCGATAAACGTTAAGTGAAAAGTAAGTCCGACCCTGTACACCTGCTAAAAACAGGTATATCGGTCTTTACTAAAAGCGGTTATTTTGCTAGTAAAACTGGATTTGTGTATTTGCAACAATAACAAATAATTGCAATTTGCTAACTTTAATTCTAATTTTACTGGATATTATATAAATAGTTAGTACACTTATAGTTTATTTCAATATATCACTGAGATTCACAATTTATAACTTATATTAAACTTTGTTAATATTAAAAATATTCGGAGCAAACATTGAATACAACATTATAGTTATTGATGCAGGATCGGTCTCGACTTTTAAATTTGCTTTTAACTTTTAAAGTGAGTAATTCTCTCAATGTTTTGTTGAACTATTTGTCTGGAAGTATTGTCGTCAGGATGGGGAATAACTGTTATAAATTTTTTCTTAGAAATTAGAAACATTTATTTTTAGACCCATTTCTTTTCCTGTCATATAATATACACAATCCAATAACACTTGAAAGCTCTGAAGATTATTCCATAAAATAAGAGTGTCATCAGCTTATCTAAGACTATCGATCAGTGTTTATCCTTGATTTTCACTCCAAAGTCTTTGTCTTGCAAAGCCTACTTGAAAATGATATCCAAGTAGATATTAGATATTTAGTCAGTTGTTTATATTTAAATTAAAATTGGGAGACAAAAGCTCCTCAACCCCCCTAACTTACACCACATCTCGATGTCAAACTCATTAAAACTTTTATGATTTGCCCTCCAAGCGTTCGCGATCGACTTCTCGGGCTTTATGACAAATTGTATTTGGGAGGAGAACTATTGTTTTCGAAAGAAAATCACTTTCCAAAGGTATATAATACAAATCCCAAAGTTTGATGGAAAGATTTTGTGTGCTGGCGAATATTGTTGTGGTTCTCTTCGAAGTTGAAATGATTCTTTAATTTAGTTTTTCGACACAAAAGATGGGCAATTGGGCAATGTAGGAAGGATGTATAAACGTGAATTAAAAGTTAAAAAGTTAATACTAAATAATAAAATATTTGTTATTTTTAATTTTTCTTGTGTTTAAAGCACCAATTATTTAATTTAGGAATATCATGATTTTGACCAACATTTTTTATTTTCTGTAAAATATTACCAAATGACATAGAAATCTGTCGCATATTCCATTTCGGTCTCAACCTTTTTTAATTGAAATGTTAAGACTGATAATACAGGGAAAGATAAGAGGCTGAAAGAGTGTAGGAAGAAGGAGAGCGTCATGGTTGAAGAATTTAAGTGACTGGTTTAAATGCAGTTCTATAGAACTCTTTAGAAGAGCGGTAGATAGAGGAAAGATAGTGATGATGCTATCCAACCCCCGATTAGGAGACGGCACTTAAAGAAAAAGAAGGAGCCAAATTCGGTAGACCTACCGAAATTTCGGTAGCCCTAGCAACACTGCCCTAACCATCTTTCTGTTCTTCTTTTCTCTACGAAAATTTAATGGGAATTTTGGCGTGGAATCGTGGAAATACCAAATTATATTGCCAAACCAAAAGACGGTAATACATTTTCTAAAGAAAATAGCAAGGTCTGCTATTCTCTTTGTCATTTTTTTTATATTGTTAACATACGTGACTTACAACAATGGAATGGATATTAGGATATTTGCATTTTTGTTTAAATTACTCTAGTTCTACACTTCTCTGAAAGGATAGCATAAGGCTACCTTCCTTGTCTTAAACATGACTGTGTTCAAAAATTCAAAGCGTCATTTACATTCCGAAACCGAAAATTGTTCGAGAACTAGTTCCAAACGGAACTATCGGCCGATAAAACAATCGTCGTGTGTGCGCAAGTCGTAGTTAGCCAATACTGATTAAACAGTCGGCCGGCAATTGGCTGACTTTTTAGTTTGAATGCAATGGGGAAGCCCCTCAAATTTTTTGTCGGCCGAGACTGAATCGGTGTAACGTGTGCATCTGCATAAATTAAAAATTAAAAATAAAAATAAAAAATTGAAAATTAAAAATTAAAAATTAAAAATTAAAAATTAAAAATTAAAAATTAAAAATTAAAAATTAAAAATTAAAAACTAAAAATTAAAAATTAAAAATTAAAAATTAAAAATTAAAAATTAAAAATTAAAAATTAAAAACTAAAAATTAAAAATTAAAAATTAAAAATTAAAAATTAAAAATTAAAAATTAAAAATTAAAAATTAAAAATTAAAAATTAAAAATTAAAAATTAAAAATTAAAAATTAAAAATTAAAAATTAAAAATTAAAAATTAAAAATTAAAAATTAAAAATTAAAAATTACAAATTAAAAATTAAAAATTAAAAAATTAAAAATTAAAAATTAAAAATTAAAAATTAAAAATTAAAAATTAAAAATTAAAAATTAAAAATTAAAAATTAAAAATTAAAAATTAAAAATTAAAAATTAAAAATTAAAAATTAAAAATTAAAAATTAAAAATTAAAAATTAAAAATTAAAAATATTAATAAAACAAAAAAAATATGGCTATTTATAAACACTTGAAATTTTAAAACTCAAGGGATATTTTCGGCTAAGGGTCTGAGGCTCACCGAAATACCATTTTGAATATTATACAAGTCAAATAGACCTACACTTACAATAATAATTATTTCTAACTATTTTTAGATTAATAGTGCTGGCATTTTTCATCTGAGAATGAGAACTGGAAGCACTATAAAAATTTAACTTTCACAAAAAAAAATAAAATTTAAAATAAAAAAAAAATTAAAAATTATATTTTGTTTATTAAACCTGTTTAAAATTGTTTATTAAAATTGTTCATTAGAATTATTTATTAGAATTATTTATAATTTATCATTTTCAGAATTAGTAAGTTAGATTAGGACCATTAATGATTAGCTAAATTAAATTAGAAAATTGTTAAAACAAAAATTATGTGTGTCAATAAATAAATAAAATAAATAAATACCTATCTGTACTGATTGAAGCCGACCAAACTATCGGCCGATAAATATACACAGTTTCTACCATCTTCCCATTTTGACTTTCCGTATTTTTTCGCAACTTGTCGCAGGTGATATAAAATGCAGCAGAAGGGAAAGTTAATTGAGGTCTCGAAGCCTAAACGTTAGGCTTTTTGGGCCTTTATCCTGCCCATAATTCGATATTGAATAATAGACGAAGCCGGCTTCAGAACAAGTATATAAAATATTCACAATCCAATTTCAAACAGAGGCGTTACGTCACGAATTGACATCGAGAGAATGTCATATATATTTTGTCGAATTTTTGAATTGTGCATTATTCTGTATAAAAAAAATAAACGGATACTGTAATCTTTCTTTTTTATTCACTAGGTTGAGTTTATCTATCTGATAATAGTTTTAAACTTTTTAATATTGTAATGATTTAATCTTGAATTATACAGGGTGTATAATCTTGTAACAAAAATACAGGTCATAAATTAAATCACATATTCTGGGACCAAAAATAGTTCGATTGAACCTAACTTACCTTAGTCCAAATGAGCATACAAAAAAAGTTATAGCCGTTTGAAGTTACAAGATAGAAATCGATTTTTTTCGATATATCGAAAACTAGAGATTTTTTAATGAAAATGGACACGTGGCATTCTTATGGTAGGATCATTTTAAAAATAAATTATAGTTAAATTTGTGCACCCCATATAATAGGGTGTTATAACACCTCCGAATAAGTTATTTGGAGGTTTATTTGACAGATTTACATGTAATCTGCCGGATAAACTTTCTAATAAATAGTTACTCGGAGGTGAAAAGACCGGGCCTTAATGTCAAATCGAGTGGTGTGATTGGTTTCTCGTAAATTGTAAGACAAAACTGCATTAAGTTGTGTAAAATAAATAAAAAACACACTGGAAAAATTAAAAATTTAATTTGAAATTAATACAAAATGAATAACTTTTACAGTGAACAAGTGTGTAATTTAAATATATGTATTACAATTCGAAATATACATTTTAAACGTTATTTTTTTGTATTTAGATTTAGTGCAATTCCGTTATCTGTGATGGCAACAACGAAGTGATTCACGAACAATAATTGTCAGTCTGAACACAGGTTTACATTGGAAAAAAAAAGTGTACTAGTTTTATATGACGCGAAGTGTACAAAAAAGTTTGGGGGGTTTAAGGGAACAAAACCCCCATAAAATTTTTATGGGGTGCACAAATTTAACTATAATTTATTTTTAAAATGTTCCTGTCATAAAATGTCACGTGTCCATTTTCATTAAAAAATCTCTAATAGTTTTCGATATATCGGAAAAAATCGATTTTTATCGTGTAATTTCAAAGGGCTGTAACTTGTTATGTGTGCATATTTGTACTAAGGTAAGTTAGGTTCAATCGAATTATTTTTGGTCCCAGAATATGTGATGTAATTTATGACCTGTATTTTTGTTACACCCTGTATACTAGTCCAGAAAGCCACTGCGCATCCGCTAGGAAAAAAATTCTAATTCGGATTGTTTGCAAAATCTTACTCAAAAAGTACTCCTTTTAACAAATTTGCATGTTGCCAGGACCAAAAGGTGGTCAAAAATTTTTTAAAGGTTTTTTTTTGTTTTTTTTCTAAAATTATTTTTTTTTTGTATGGAAAAACGTTTTTTTAGGTTTTTTTGGATCATTCCAAACCGAAAAGGTCTTTAGTGACTTTTCTCTAAAAATGATAGTTTTTGACATATAAGCGATTAAAAATTGAAAAATTGCGAAATCCGCCATTTTTAACCCTCAAAAACTATGTGAAAAACTGAAAATTTGAATGTTGCCAAGGTAGATAGATATTCTTTAAACATCGATTGATGAAATCCCGAAGAGTTTTTTGCAATAAAATATTCAAAACTCCTTTGTTTTTTAATTGCTAATCAAGCGTGCGCGACACTATTTTCCACCGACGACAGTATGGTGCAAAATAAAAGGAATAAATTCGTTATTTCGTAAACCGGCGACTTTAGGAGGAAACAGTAGCGATCAACAGGTAGCAAAAATGCGTTCCAAGATTGCGGCTGTAATTTTGAATATTTTTTCGAGATATTTGGCACACGTATTCGTAATATAATAAAGAATGGCGGTACAGAGCCCAATTTAAAAAATATATTAATATGTGGATATTACTCTGTAATTAAATACAATATTAAAATAACGAGCCTGTACCGCCATTAAAAAGAACAAAAAATACACTTTCCTCAAATAAACTTTTTTATCCGATCACTAGATTTTGTGTCATTTTGGAACTACTAAAATTTTTTATTTCATTAACAGTTCCAAAATGACTCAAAATCTAGGCATCGGATAAAAAAGTTTATTTGAAGAAAGTGTATTTTTTTGTTCTTTTTAATGGCGGTACAGGCTCGTTTATTTAATATGGTATTTAATTACAGAGTAATTTCCACATATTAATATATTTTTCAAATTTGGCTCTGTACCGTCATTCTTTATTATATTACGAATAAGTGTGCCAAATATCTCATAAAAATATTCAAAATTACAGCCGCAATCTTGGAACGCGTTTTCGCTACCTGTTGATCGCTACTGTTTCCTCTTAAGGAAAAATCCCAAAACAGGTTGATTTTTATTTTTAAGTTATGATATTGTGGCATAATATATGGTATACTAGTGACGTCATCCGTCTGGGCGTGATGACGTAATCGATGATTTTTTTAAATGAGAATAGGGATGGTGTGCTAGCTTATTTGAAAGGTTCTTCAATTCTCTATTAAGTAATACAAACATTTATATAATTATTTATACGGGGTGACCAAAAAATGTTTATTAAATTAAATTATTTGCCAAAATAGAAGTAGAAGGACACCCTGGACTATACCGTTATTTTTAATTTATTATGTCTTTTAACACTTATCTAAGTCGGTCTGTGTCTTTCATAGAGATAAGAAGTACCCTACGTTTTCGTATAGGGATATCCATATTGCCGTATAAGTTAATCTGTTAACATCGACCTTTAGCCCAGGGACCGAAGCTTTTCACCTCGCAATTTTTACAAAATGGATCGATTTTCTTAAAAAATTGAGAAAAAGTAGTGGATAGTCCATGGACCAAAAACTATATGATGCCGAAAGGCGCTTTTACGATGGGGGTGGTTGCCAATCCATCTCGAGGGTGGAAATTTTTTATTATATTTTCGTATATAATATCACAAGAGAGAAAATTTTGCCGGCAATATTTTCGACTGGTATGAAAGTTTGTTGCCTGGCAATTTTCGCGAATTAAATTTTGACTTAAATCACGAGACGTCAGTCGAGTGATTTTGTCAAAATTTCATAAGCGAAAATTACAAAAAGGCAACGAACTTGAATGAAACCAGGAGAAAATTTTGCCGGAAATAATTTTCTCTCGAATGATATTCGACAAGACTATTTCACGAGACAATTAATGCACCATATCAACGAAATGTAATCTTTATTTATTTGTTATTACCAGACACTTTCGTGACGGATCTGTCATAATTTGGTCGCTGAGATTTCACGTCGTTAAGGAGTTTTGTCAGTAGGAAACGAAGCGTTGCTATGCCGTTTTATCAGTTAAAAACAGTCTAGTGAAATAGTCACCACAAAAGTTGATAAATACATTAATTCTAAGCAAAAAATGTTCTATACATTTTTTTGATAAAGTTAATAGTTTTCGGTTTATTCGCTATCGAAAGTGTTAGTTTTATATCGAAATATTCAATGTTTTTCGATATACTCATTTAAGATTCACTCAATTTTTGACGTAGAAAAAATTTTTTCAAACCAAGTTCTTGGGAATTAAATAACCTACAATTTCAGATTTAAACATGTTTTCGTATCTCTGATGCTAATCTTTCTATTCTGAAGAAAATTAAATTTTTTACCAAACTACAAAAATTCATTATTCGTTTTTAACTCCAGTTTTTTTAAAACTAATCATTCTAAGCCAGTATAACTTCTAGAATCTATTAATAATACATAAATAAATAAGAATGAATAAGGCCAATGACTAAAAACAGCGCTAACTTACATTATTATGCTTCCAATTGGATTTCTCCTTTTTTTTTTTTCAAAAAAAATCTATTGATTTTTTAGCCCTAACATTTTTAATTTTGACCCTAGAAGTTTGGTAAAAAAGAATTTTGTAGGTTCATATTAATTATTGTTAAAATCCTCAGTCGCAAAAAGAGGTGACTTTGAAAGGGTTGGTAAAGGTGGTTTTTGCATGTCATTGCAAGTTTTAATTGTCGATAGCTCACTCAATTTTTGCCGTAGAAAAAATTTTTGCAAACCAGGTTTTTGGAAACTAAATCGGCTACAATCTCATATTTGAACATTTTTTCGTATCTCTGATGCTAATCTTGCTATTCTGAAGAAAAAGCAGTTTTTTCCAAACTTCAAAAATTCGTTATTTGCTTTTAACTCCATTTTTTGAAGTTATACTTCTTTAGGCGCGATTGAGATTGAGGGTGAATTTATATTGATCTGCGCGCATGCGCACACCGACAGTATGGTATTAGTCGTTATACGGGCTCTGATTGTTCTGAATAAATATTTGTTCAATATGAAAGTAAACAAATGAATAATATATTAGATTTATTGTTGTGAGGACCGAAACAAAAAAGTTTATAATTGTAGTGACATTTAAATAGTTTTTAAAAGCAACAGGCACGTAATAATTGTAAATGTATCATAGGTACCTACCTATTTGAACCTACCAAAATACATAGTATGTAATACTTTTATTTACATAATTTGATTACCATCAAAATTTCTATCAATGTTCACCTAATATATTGTTTTCTTACTCTATGTTTTGTTGTATTTTTTCAATTCTAAATCATTTCAATTCAAAATCAAAATAATTTAATTTAATTCAAAAATGTCAAAAGCTTAATCCATTTAGTTAGTCGATCTTCGCAAATAATGACACATTGCCTCCGTGGCGAAGCGTTTAAGGCGAATGAACCCCAATATACCAACCGCGCTGATAGCTGGTTCGAATCCCAATAAAAACTTATATTTTTTTATTTTCTTTATACATTTTATGATTGTAAGTATATTTATCATATAATTTTATTTTCAGAAAATACGTATTTAGTTAAATAATTTTCCGACAATTAATGTTCAGAAATCGTTTGTGGAATTTCTAATGTGTTTGTGTGTGTTTTATTCTTTTATTATTTTAATTTTTGGCACTGTTTTAATAAAAATGTTTGAGAAGTAGTAAGTGTAAAGTAGTTTAATATTTAAATAAAATATAAATAAAAATTATATTAATTTCGTTTAAATCATATAATAGAAGTATAACTTCTTACGTGCGTACAAAGTACACACACATTCTTTTTTTTTAAACTGTTCATTCTAAGCCGGTCAAACTTCTAGAACCTATTAATAATACATAAATAAAAAAGACCAAATAAGGTCATTGACTAATTTTAATTAGGGTGGTGATTAGTGGGTTGCTTCCAATCACTTTTTCGCTGAAAAAAATAGGGACTGACATTCTTTTCATTATAAGTTACTTAATTTTTGAGCTAGAGACTTTTTTTTTATTTCTGGAAATAGATATTTTTAATACTTTAAATTAGTTTGAACAAGTTGTCCTCGAAAAATGTCTCGTCTTTTGACTTTGAAACTACAATATTTAGCATTTGACGAAGAAGAGTAAACATATAATAAAGTATAGCTGGATTACTATACTAAAGGTACATTTTTGTTAAGTAAAGTTGTTTTGATAAAACGAAAACTTTTGGAGTTATTAGCAGAAAACTTAAAACATTGATTTTTTCGATATAAAACCAACACTTTCGATAGGGAATAAATCGAAAACTACCAATTTTATTTAAAAAATGTATGGAACGTTTTTTGCTAAGAATGAACGTTTTTACCAACTTTTGTGATTTAAATATAATAAAAAATTTCCACCAGGGGTGGAAACCACCCCATGGTAAAAGCGCCTTTCAGCATGATATAGATTTTGATCCTTGGACTATCCACTACTTATTCTCAATTTTTCAAGCAAATCGATCCATTCTGTAAAAATTGCGAAGTTTTGTCCTATTTTAAGCTTCATCACTTGGACTATTATTATTTCAAATCAATACAGATGTCCAAGACCTGATATTTTTGATACTGTTTACGTTATCAACAATACATAAGTAATAAAAATCTAATGTTTTTGTTGGTCGGTGAAAGAAATGCACCACCAGTAAATTGTTAATAATTGTGTTTTGACTGGAACAAGGATTTAAGAATTTTAACCGGAATCTCTGATTAAGCATATTCAATAGATGTTGTATTTTTATGAGTGTTTTCTTAAAAATTTTATTTTCGAATTAAATTTCATAATAAATTTTGTGTCTAAGTTTTAAATTTTTTTAAGTTTCAAAGAAAAAGTCGATGTGGTTCATTATGGAGAGAAGCATAAGTTAAGTGTTAAACAGTTAGCTGAAAAATTTGGAATTGGAAAACCTTAAGTCTGTGAAATTTTGAAACAATAGTGATTTAGTCAATCAGTTTTCTGAGAACGGAAACCTGGAAGCGAAAAGAAAATTTCTGAAAACCCATAGTACCGCATTAGACCTATAAATAATTACCTATACAGAAGTAAAAACTTCAAATTGTATTTTGGTATAAAATAGTTTATTTAAAACTTCTAAAAGTCATCCACATGGATTGCAAAACGTTTTCGTTCTGAACAGAACATCTTCAGTGCATTCCGCAAAGTAGTTGTAACTAGCACACCAATGAAGGTGGTAACTTCAAAATATATGGCTTACATTATACCTTATGATAAAATATTATGACTACAAGTCGATGTTACTAGATTAAAATATGTATGTGCCTAAAGAGCAACATGCTTCCCTGCTCGAAAAAACTAGGTACTTGCCATTTGAATTAGCACAGACCAACTGTTGGTCTGTGCTAATTCAAATGGCAAGTACCTAGTTTTTTCGAGCAGGGAAGCATGTTGCTCTTTAGGCACATACATATTTTAATCTAGTAACATCGACTTGTAGTCATAATATTTTATCATAAGGTAATAATTGTTTCCGTTTGGTTTTGTGAAGTGCGGTCTAAAAATATTCTTGTTTCTGGTAAAATTATTCATAAAAAGGCATTAGAAGTTGCAAGGAAACTAAGCGTTGATATGACAGCTTCTTGTTAATGGCTCGAGAAATTTTGTAAACGACACAATATTTCCTTCAAATCTGTATGTGGCGAAGCAGCTGCTGTAGATTTATTAGTAGTTTTTAACTGTAAGGAAAAACTACTGATTTTAATGGCAGCATAGGTAGGTACTCTCCGCGAGACATTATTAACGCAGATGAGACGGGAATATTTTTTAGAGTTTAGAACATTACCCAAGAAAACTTATACCCTGAAAGGAGAAAGGTGCATTAGAGGCAAGGCTTCTAAAGATAAGATCACCATTCTATTTTGTACCAATATCATATTTTGATAGAAAAATGCACAGAGAAAATCGAAAAGTTCAATAATCAATGTTCATATATAATGCTGCGTGGTCTTCCACAATTTGTGTTATGTAATATTAAACGAGTATCTCTTTTTATATATACATACATACATGCACTTATTTTAAAAAAATTTAAGTTAAATTTTTTTTCTCTCCAACGGACACCTCCTTTAAACGGACGCTTTATGCTGAACGACTACTGTCCGTTCAAGGGAGAGTTCACTGTAAAATAATTAACAAAAAATACAATAAACGTCACGCAGAAAGACAAAAATAAGTAAAAATAGTATATTACTTTATGAGGCGGAGAAGCATGACTTTTCTTGACGCGCCCGATATTACGCGCCGAACGAAGTGAGGCGCGTAATAGAGGGCAAGTCAAGAAAAGTCGCTTCTTTGCCGAATAAGGTATACTATTTTTTCTTCAAACGTAGCAATTTTCAACCATAAATAGTACAATTCATACGCTATTTTTACTCGAAATTAACTGTGACAACTATCAAAGTCGTCTAGATGTTAGAAATTAAAATAATTAAGTCGTCGGTGGGATTTGCGTCTCCCTGGTTACAGTTGTTTGACAGTTGTTTGCAATTATTAAAGACAGCTTATTGTTGTTGCAACCGCAAGCGCAAATTTAGTGCGAAAATGGAAAACCTAAACGAAATTGAGTCCGCGGCTCAATTGAGAAGCGTCATGGGAATACATTCGATCAGCGCAGTAGCCCAAAAATTAGCTAGTTATTTAAATAACGATGCAAGCGCATACACGGGTCACTCTTTACGACGAACTTCAGCAACACTTTTAATTGATGGAGGCGGAAATCTAGAATGCCTCAAACGACATGGGGGCTGGAAATCAAGCACGGTTGCCGAAGGATATATAGAGGATTCAATAAGAAATAAGAACGATAATGCTCAAAAAATTTTAAACCCTCATGATTCGCTAACATCGGGAATGATTGCTGAAAGTTGTGCTCGACCATCAGTATCATCAACAATTACCAATGCGTATCAAGAGTCGGGAACATTTTTGCACGGTTTCAATTTTGAAAATGCCTCATTAACTAATTGTACTTTTAATATTACTATAAATAAAAATGATGTTTAATTGTTGTTAATGACATTTGTATTGTTGCTTTGTGACATGTTTCATATTGTTGCCATGACAACATTTTTCCCTCCGCCGTAAAGAAATGGGAAAAAAAACTGCTGCCGGCGGAGACATCAAACTTTGACAGGATCAAGTTAGATAAGTAATGTCATCATTATTTGACGTTTGAAGAAAAAATCATGTATAAAGGAACAAGGATGGAATTTCCATATCATCACTAGACAAACTATTTTTGCGCGAGAAAATATATCACGCATTATGCAATCGTAAATTATTTGCTAGTTTTTCATCATTTGTCAACACTAATACATATTTATTAAGATTCAATTTATATCCTCCATATATAAGTCATAGCCATAAATTAGCAATTGCAGGTACTTATTTATTCGGAGCCAGTAAAATGGTGACACTTATTTGCCAGTTCATCGTCCGCTAATAACATTATTCAAAGGTTAATTTTCTAATAAATTAATTTAATTGCCGGGGAAGTCGTTTTGATTACTGCTTGCTGTATAGATAAAGCGGATAGAGCGAATAGAGCGAATAGCGCGAATGGTGCAGCTCTATCTAGCATTATAACAATAATATATTGGAGCCAGTGGTGTATCGTTTTATCTAAATAAAACCATTTGTAGTGTTTTTATTGGACACATTTATGTGAGGGTATATAGTTCTTTATTGTTATTTTATGTAATGTGGGATTATATTGTCGAGCTCTTAAAATCTTTGGTTAGATCTGCACTTGGCCGCATTATTTCTTATTTTTATATTATTAACTTGACTGTGTTTAGTCTTAAGATAGAAAAATATGTAATACTGATTCTCAATATCAATTTTGTTCCTAGTATAGGCAGGTATACAGTTTTATTGCCGATGACTACGCAATAGAGGACCATAGTTCCTCAGCTACAACTTGGACATGTTTTGCATTGCCTCCAGTGGGCTCAAAAACGCATACGGTCAATAAGAGCTGCACAAGTAGCACATGCTCGTCCCATACTTCCTTTCTCTGGTTTCAGTGTTATGTTTTTGGCAGTTATTGGTTTTTGGTTTTTGGTTATTGGTTTTGGCATGATTGACAAATGCGCATTGAATTGGTGGTTTTTGACTGGATTCTAACAGGATAAAGGTACATCACATGGACTATAGAACCCTATAAAAGATTATGACGAGGAGCTCTGGGTAAACATTTTTATTTATGGATGATAACGCCCGTCCACATACTACTCAAGCAGTTACTGACCCTCTTAAGACAGAAGGTATTCACAGTTTGGAGTTTCCTGCGATATCTCCTTACATGATCTCCATTGAAAATTCATGCGATGTGCACAGAAAAGATGAGTTATGCTTTCAACTGGTGTCTAAGCCGTCAGGATCAGATATATACTGATGTGATCTTGATTATTGATATGAGATAATATTCTTATATGTCACTTAATTTAATCAATGTATTAATACTAATCTAATTAATTAACCAGATCACATATCAATATGTTTTCAATCTCAGGGCGAATTATAAATTAATTACTTACTTTCGTGGCTTCTAAATATTTCTTAATGGTTCCTAATCGGGATAGAAAAGAAAAGAGTAAAAAAAAATACACATATGGGTTACAATTATAATCAAAATATTTTTATTTTATTTAAAAGGCAATCAATGCTTAATATTTGCTATTTCTTATTATTCTTAAAACATAACATTTACAAATGGGAATCTTATTTCCTTTTGGTTTTCAATTGAAAGTTTTTATTGACATTTAACTATTAGGAGTTATTAGGAACAACTCTATTTAAGTTTGATGAAGCTTTTCTGATATTATTGATTATGTTATTCAATTTTTTATGTGGAATTTAATACGAAAAACCCATACATTCATGTCCAAACAAATGAGACTGACCTTTTCCTGGTGAACTGAAAATGTCCTCACACAAGACCCGTTTCCTGCTATCCTTGGCTGCGATCAAACCTCGTCCTGGCTTCCAGTAATGTTCTCCTTTGAAAAACTAGCTCGAATAGCTCTCGTTCATGCTTCTGTCGTGATGCTGTGTTCTACCTTTTTCGAAACTGCTATCAGCTACCGGGACACTCTTGGCTCAAGGAGGTTCTTTTACTCTCGACCTGGCCTACTTCTCGTTCCACGATAGATACTCCACACTCACGGAACTACACCGGCTTTCTCACTCTCCGTACACTACCGTCTACTACTCGACTTCACTTCTCGACAGCTCAAAACATTCTGATCCCACTTTGTCATTCATTCACCTACTTTCTAAATATCCCTTCCAGATTCACAAATCAGTCTTCCACCACCAACTCTCATTCGCAGTATTCCTCAAAACCAATTTTTAATCTTTCTAAATATGCTTAATGGATTTCAAAAGAAAATATTTAATTCCCATTCTAAAATCACTTTCTACTATTTACAAATTTTAATGACCTATTCTCTCTTTCAAATGAGTCTTATTTAGCATAGGCTAATGATCGAAACCTTCCGCGAAAAACGATAATGAACTATCATCCATTTCACTGAGTTTTATTTAGCATAGGCTAATGATCGACCTTCCGCGAAGAAACGATAATGGTACGCGTCATTCACTTTGTTTATTCTAAGCACATTGTTCCGAGTTTCGTACGCTTATTCTAATCACTTCTTAAAATTACATATAACAATTTGTTGTATACAGGTTGTTTTAAATTTATATGCCCGTGGTTGAGAAAATTGAAAATATTTTATATTAAATTGAATTTTGTTTATAATTATCAAAATTTAATTTTCATATCAAATAGAAATATAACAAATCCCCGCCTTGTATTCGGTAAAATTTATCTGCATTTTTAAATAAATTTTCTCGAGGCAAAACCAACTCCCTGTATATTTCCTTACTTTAATCTACGTCTTATATCCTAACTTACTATCTACTTCATGTAATTCTGTCTTTTATTCGTGATATTTGTATACATCGTGAATATTATAAATTCCTCGGATCTTTTCCGAGTTCCTGTGCCTCAACTCATAACTATTTATCCCATTTTCATTATTCACGATGTACGGGCCTTCGAAAACAGGCATCAACTTTGCGCAAATGCCCCCAGGAAGATTTGATACTCGTAATGCCCTCACGAGTACTTTTTCACCCTTTTGGAAAGTCACTGGTCTTCTTTTTCTATTTTGTTCCTGTCTTTGGATATATTTTTCGTTGCTTCGCCGTAATCTTCTCTGTACGGTTTCAATCACCTGTTGATATTCTTTTGGCTCTTGGTCTTCCCATGGCCTTATCGGCAATACACCCTTCATGATGTATTCTGGGGTCTCTTTTGTTACTGTGCTCGGAATTGTATTTAGATACCTTTCTATTTCCGCCATTTTCCTGTCCCAGTGGCGATGTTGACCATCTGTTGCAATGCGAAGAAATTTCGTCACTTCCTGTATGAATCGTTCCGAAGGATTACTCTGTGGATGCCTGATGCTGACAAAATTTGTCTCTATTCCTCGTTCTCGAAGTTGTCCCTTGAAACGATCATTTCGGAAATACGTTGCATTGTCCAGTAGAATCTTTTTTGGTGTTCCTACTATGGCTATAAAATTGTCGATTTTTCTTAATATTTCCTCCCCCTTTGTGGTGCGGCAACTATATAATTTTACGTATTTTGAAAACACATCCACCATTACCAGAATATGTTTGTTCCTTTTAGTGGTCATAATTAGATCGCTTAACATATCTATTGCTACAATGTCTAGTTTGTTTCGGGCTTCAATATTTTTGGCAACATTTTCGTTTTTGAAATTCCGACTCTTATATTTTTGACATACATCGCACTTCTGGGTAATTTCCTTTGCAATGCGGTAATCCTGTCGGCTGATGTAATTTCCCTAAAAACGAGCCAAACTTTTCTGCTACCGATATGCCCATTGTCCTCATGTAATTTCTTTATTATCTTTTCGGCCAATGTCTGTGTCACTAAATATAGTTCCTTTCCGTCTATTCTCTTAAAATATATGTCATTTTCTACTTCCGCTCTTCTTTTCTCTCTTTCCTCTAGGTCTTCTTGGTTTGTCCTTATCTCATTTAACGAATATATCCCTTCTTCTTGTATTAATCTATTTAGTCCCACCTGTAGAGTAATTGTTTCCTTTTTTCCCGTGTCCTCATCCCGTGTTAGAGCGTCGGCTATTATGTTGTCTTTTCCTTTTATATATCGGAACTCAAAATCATACTCCTGTAATAATAGAATGCCTCTATGTATTCTATTATTTACTAATCTATTCTTCATGATATGTACTAAAGCTGCATGGTCTGTTTCGATTGTGAATTTTGCTCCCAATAAGTAAAACCTCAATTTGTTTACGCAATATAGTACACTGGCAAACTCCAATTCTGTAACACTATATTTTCTCTCATGTGTTTTAGTCACTCGCGATATAAAACATATCGGCACTTCTTGGTCGTTTTGTATCTGAGACAGAACTCCTGCAAATTTTTGTATGGACGCATCAGTTCGGAGTATAAAAGGTAAATTGTAAATGGGGTGGTATATTTTCGTTCCTTTTGCGAATTCTCGTTTTAATGTTTCGAAAGCTTCCTCCTGTTCTTCTTTCCAATTCCATTTTATTCCTTTTTTAAGCAACTTTATCAGAGGGATTTCCTTTTGGCTCAAATCGGGAATCAGTTTTTTAAAATAATTAATCGTGCCAAGAAAACCTCTCAATGTTTTCAAATTCGTTGGTCTTGGGTATTCATCTATGAGCTTGACTCTGTCTTCGGATAATCTTACTGTTTTGGTGTCCAATTGAAAACCCAAATAAATGACTTCTTTTTGAAAAAATTGACATTTTTCAATGTTTAATTTCAATCCCGCTGTGTCCAATTCTTCCAGAATTATTTCTATGTGTTTCAGAGGACTCTGAGTATCTTGTGAAAAAATTAATAAATCATCGATATAATGAACTATGAAATCTTCGTGGCGATTCAAAATGGTATGTAGAGCTCGGACGAGTGCAGCACAAGCACTCTGCAATCCAAACGGCACTACCTTAAACCGGTAGACAATACCATCAATAGAAAAAGCGGTGTAGTTTCTACACTTTTCAGCTAACGGTATCAACCAAAAACTGTGTTTTAAGTCAATTTTCGAAAATATGTGTGACCCGGTGATTCTTCCAAAAATGGCCTCGATGTTTAGAGGTGATTCATATTGTGATACAGTGTGCTGGTTGATATTCCTGGCATCTAAACATAATCTCAATTCTCCACTGCTTTTCTTTACTATCACAATCGGGTTAACATACGGTGAATCACATCTTTCGATGATTTGATCTTCCAACATTTTATTTATTTCTTCTTTCACCTCTTGTCGATACTTGTATGGAATCGGGTAAGTCTTTGATCGAAAATTTCCCAAGTTTTTCACCTCAAATGAATGTTCGTACTTTTTAGCCACTCTGTTTTCCTCATTGATCAAATTTTCGTAGTTTCTTAACATCAACCGCAATTCTTTTTCTTTCCCTTCTCCGCATATCAATTTTCTGTCTTTTTTCTCAGATTCTTCACACATGTTTACCGTGCATTCTGCATCCTCGTTTGCATATACCTCCTCTTCAAATACCACTGTTTCAATCATATTCTTTTCACTTTCATTTTTTAGCTTTATTTCTTCTTCTCCTGAGCCCGTCTCTTCTTTTGAGGAATCCCAGGTTTCCTTTGTTTCTGATACTCTCAAATTTTCTTCTTCTGGGCTCAACTCTTCTTTTGAGGAGCCACAGGTTTCATTTTCTTTTATCTTTTTCTGACCTTTTCTCCTTTTTCTTCTTTGTCCTTGCTTCGCTGCCAAATTCATTTCCACTGTTTGTTCTTTACCTGATTCGTCCGTATTTTGTTTCTCATGTTCCTTGTCCTGTTCTTTTTCTTTTTCTTCTGTTAGTTTCATCGTACTATTTTTAAAATCTATCACTACATGTTTTTCTGCCAATTCGTCCACTCCTACTATCATGTCATGTGACATCTTTGGCATTATTACACATTGTAGTGCATACATATTCTTGCCCAGTCGTACCATTACTCGTATGCCTTCATTTATAGTTGCCAATGTCCGTTTGTTTGCGCCCACTAAATTTACCCTAGGTATTTTATAAATTAAATTTGTTAAGTTAACTTCTTCTATTAGTTTTCTGTTGACCAATGTTATTTCAGATCCAGTGTCTATCATAATTTTAATTGGTTTCTCGTTGATAAATCCATCCACAAATTTTAAATTAACTCCATTTTTCTTTTCGTTGTTTCCTGCCAATTTAATAAACTCCTTGGGGTGACAAAAGATTCCTGTTTGATTTTTGGTTTTTAGTGAGCGCCGTCGTGAAAAGACGCCGGTTGCTCATCGTTGTTTATATTTTCGTCATAATGTCTCTCTCCGTCATATTCATCTGTCTGGGTATTATTTACTTCTCTTCTATTTTCTCTTGGTCTGTCGGATCTGTTTCGGTTTTCTCGATATCCCTGTTCATTTTGTCTACCATTATTTCTGTTTTCTTGATTTGAGCGTGTGGTGTTTCTATTCTGGTATTCTCGATTTCTGTCCTCATTCCATTGCCTATTTCTTTGTTCATAATTTCCTCTTCCGTTGTCTCTATTTTCGTTTTCCCTTCTGGGATTAAAATCTCGTCTTGTATAGTCCCTCCTATTTTGATTTCTACCTCTGTAATCTTGTGTTTCTCGGGGCCTGTAATCTTCTCGCGACCTTCTTGATTTTCTTTCTCTTAGACGTGATTCTCTTATTTGTAGGAATTGGCATAAACTATCTATGTCTTTGTAATTTTGCAATGTGATATGGTCTTCCAGCGTTTCCTCGAAATGTCTTGCAATCAGTTCGACTAATTGTTCCGATGAGTAATTATATTGTAAATGTTTTGCATTATTGTAAATTTGCAAAGCATATGTCCTTTCTGATACACCCATCCTATCATTGTATTTCCCATTTTGCAATTCCTTGTTAATTTCCAATTGTTGGACCTTTCCCCAGAAATAATTCAAAAATTTTTGTTCAAATTGTTGCCAATTGCCGAATTCTTCTTCTTTACTATCGAACCATAGGCTTGCTTCATATTTGAGATGGTTTCTGATAGTTTCTTTTGCTGTATCGAAATTTCCGATGTGTTGTATTTTCTTTTTCAGGCTATTTATGAACGGCACTGGGTGTAATCTTCTTACATCCCCGCCAAACCTTATCTTCACGTCATCTGTGCTATGTATAACCATTTCTCTTCTTTCTCCGACATTTTGTTGCGTCCGGTTTTCGGTGACTTGTTTTTCTATTTCTGTGATTCTTTTTTCCACTTCTTCTCTGTCTACTTGAATAGCATTTTCCAACTTATTTTCCAAATTTTCTAGTTCCTTTTTCTGGCCATTCGTTAACTCCTTTATTTTATCTTGAATTTTCATTTCATACTTTTCTATGCGTTCCTCCATTTTCTTGTTGTTCTCTTCTATGGCTTGTTTTGTTTCCTTCTGATTTTCTTGCATTATTCTTTTTGTTTCATCCATTTTTTGATCCAATTTTTGTTGTGTTTCATCCATTTTTCGTTGTGTTTCCTCCATTTTTTGATCCACTTTATCCATTTTCTTTGATGTTTCTTCCTGATTTTTATCCATTGTCCTTTTTGCTTCATCCATTGCTTGTTTTGTTTCTCTTTGATTGTCATCCAGTTTTTGTGACTGGAGTTGCATCAGTTGTAATAGTTTATCTATTCCTGATAATTCTTGCTGTTCTGATGCCATGATTGTCGTGTCTAAAATATCTTCTTGGTCTGAATGTTCTTTTTGTTTTTTGTTGTCCTTGCTTTGGCTTCTTGTCACAGACATTTGTTTTCAAGAAGTATTATCCCCGCCAAATATGAAATTTTACTAGTATGTTACCAAGACGACTTTTTTTTACCCAAATATTATAAATTGTCAATAAATATATCAAATGTAAATATCGTAAAAATAAAATATTAAATCAGTTATGTAAAATTTGTACCTAAAGAGATCTAAAATTTTATGTTATCAAATGTAAGTATCTCACTTTTTACCACAGGCATATAAATTTTCAAATACCGGCTTTACTCTTTCTATCCTTCAAATTTGCCACTAGAAATACTTTACAATGCTTTCCACGTTGGACGACAGTTGATGTGATCTTGATTATTGATATGAGATAATATTCTTATATGTCACTTAATTTAATCAATGTATTAATACTAATCTAATTAATTAACCAGATCACATATCAATATGTTTTCAATCTCAGGGCGAATTATAAATTAATTACTTACTTTCGTGGCTTCTAAATATTTCTTAATGGTTCCTAATCGGGATAGAAAAGAAAAGAGTAAAAAAAATACACATATGGGTTACAATTATAATCAAAATATTTTTATTTTATTTAAAAGGCAATCAATGCTTAATATTTGCTATTTCTTATTATTCTTAAAACATAACATTTACAAATGGGAATCTTATTTCCTTTTGGTTTTCAATTGAAAGTTTTTATTAACATTTAACTATTAGGAGTTATTAGGAACAACTCTATTTAAGTTTGATGAAGCTTTTCTGATATTATTGATTATGTTATTCAATTTTTTATGTGGAATTTAATACGAAAAACCCATACATTCATGTCCAAACAAATGAGACTGACCTTTTCCTGGTGAACTGAAAATGTCCTCACACAAGACCCGTTTCCTGCTATCCTTGGCTGCGATCAAACCTCGTCCTGGCTTCCAGTAATGTTCTCCTTTGAAAAACTAGCTCGAATAGCTCTCGTTCATGCTTCTGTCGTGATGCTGTGTTCTACCTTTTTCGAAACTGCTATCAGCTACCGGGACACTCTTGGCTCAAGGAGGTTCTTTTACTCTCGACCTGGCCTACTTCTCGTTCCACGATAGATACTCCACACTCACGGAACTACACCGGCTTTCTCACTCTCCGTACACTACCGTCTACTACTCGACTTCACTTCTCGACAGCTCAAAACATTCTGATCCCACTTTGTCATTCATTCACCTACTTTCTAAATATCCCTTCCAGATTCACAAATCAGTCTTCCACCACCAACTCTCATTCGCAGTATTCCTCAAAACCAATTTTTAATCTTTCTAAATATGCTTAATGGATTTCAAAAGAAAATATTTAATTCCCATTCTAAAATCACTTTCTACTATTTACAAATTTTAATGACCTATTCTCTCTTTCAAATGAGTCTTATTTAGCATAGGCTAATGATCGAAACCTTCCGCGAAAAACGATAATGAACTATCATCTATTTCACTGAGTTTTATTTAGCATAGGCTAATGATCGACCTTCCGCGAAGAAACGATAATGGTACGCGTCATTCACTTTGTTTATTCTAAGCACATTGTTCCGAGTTTCGTACGCTTATTCTAATCACTTCTTAAAATTACATATAACAATTTGTTGTATACAGGTTGTTTTAAATTTATATGCCCGTGGTTGAGAAAATTGAAAATATTTTATATTAAATTGAATTTTGTTTATAATTATCAAAATTTAATTTTCATATCAAATAGAAATATAACAATACATGGCTCAGTATAGCCGAAAAACTGGAAAACTAAGCTTTGAAAATTTTGTTTTTCGACAATTACTCCAAATTTCAACCTACGAATTGCGCCAATTACTGAGCATTTGTAGAAGGACGCTATACGAATCTAACGGTGTATACCTCATATCCGGGAAAATTCGAATTTTTAAGTTATAGGCTTCTTAATTATGATCAAATCTATTTCCTAGGGAAAAAACCGTTTTTCAAGCTCAATAATTCCTATAATACCTTCAGTTATCATACTTGACCTTAGATTCATCATATACTACTTGTCAATACGTTTTAAACTCATTTTTAGTGATAAAAATCGGTTAACCAGTTTAGAAGTTATTAAGCTACAAAAGTATAATCCAATTAACCATTATTCCCGAAATGGCTTATGTAGTTGTAGTGGTTACGACGCTAAATTTGATCTGACAACGGGCAATCCGAGTTCATTTACCGGCCATCCCAATATTTTTTTTCAATCTGTTTCGAATAGAAAAAAAATCTAGTGTACATTCGATGGACACTAGATCATTTGGGAGATAATGCGACAAAGCCGATCATTTATAAAGCTTAACGTGTAATCGAGAAACATTCCTTTCAGCTTCATACATTTAATTTATAAAAAACTTTAAAAAACTCCTGATACATGAATAAAAACCGCTAAACGACGTAAAAATGAGTGGCGCATACCAAATTCCAGCTACAAAAGGTCTGATATGAATATTACGTGGCCCGAAAATGTATTTTCATTTTGTTGCAAAATAAAATACAAGCTTTATTTAAAAAGATTTTTCCATAATATTTGCTAAATTTGAAGTAAACATTCCAAGAGCTCAAACTGTATCAAACTGTATTACCCTTTCGTGACGTGTTTTACTTCAAATTTAGCAAATATCATGGAGAAATCTTTTTAAATAAAGCTAAAATTTTATTTTGCATCAAAATGAAAATACATTTTCGCGCCACGTAATATTCATATCAGATCTTTTGTAGCTAGAATATTGTATGCGCCACTCATTTTTACGGCGTTTAGCGGTTTTTTATTCTTGCATTTAATATACCCGGACTATTCTAAGACTTATGTGAATCGTATTCACCTAAAGATTATTCCTCTTGACTTTGTCAATGATATCTGTAAGGTCGAGCAAGTTTCCGAAGTGTATTCCATAATTAATATCTGTAGACAAGCTTGTCACGGTGCTAGAACAAAGTCATTAATGTAACGCATCTGTTCCCTAACCATTTTTACAACATTAATGCTCATAAGGCTCCCGTTCAAGTGGATTATTTTAATCAGGAAGATTAATAACTATGGCGGCGTTTCCGACAACTGGGGAAATTATTCTTTGATTGAGGAACCGGAGCCACTCATGCTCCTCAAGTGGCACGGTCAAATATCCGTGAGGTACATCGTATACCGATACGTATATGCCAACTTAGTTAGGCAACAAAAAGTTCTCAAATGCCCACAAGTAATGATTTTTCAATTGATTTCGAATGACAATATTATACAGCTCTAAGAAAAGGGGTCCACCCTGGGCACCAGGTAGTTTGACTACCGTTGTCGTTATCATACTCGTGTTCAGTGTCCTCGAAAACCTCCTAATAATGACTTTCGACTGTGTTGAATGAAAGTAACAGAAAACTTCAGGAAACGAGGTCCATCTGGGCACCAGGTAGCTCGAAAACCATTGTGTCTATTTCATATTCGTGTTCAGCGATATTGACAACCCTCGAGTAATGACTTTCCACCGATTTCGAATAAAAGTAACATAACTAGGAGATGACGTCCGCTCTGGGCACTAGGTAGCTTGAGGACAATCGATGTTATTATATTCGTGTCCAGCGACTTAGAAAAGCTCCCAAATAGTGACTGTCGAGTTATTTGAATGAAAATAATATAAAATACTAGGAGACAAGGTCCAGCCTGAGATTTAGTTAGTTTGAAGACCATCTTCGTTATCGTTTTCGTATAAAGCAACCTGTAAAACCTCCCAGTAAAGCCTTTTAACTGACTGAATGAAAATAATATAAAACTTCAGGAGACGAAGTCCACCATAGGCACCAGATAGCTCAAAAACTATTGCCTTTTTCATAAAACCTCAAAAACCCCTAAGTAACAAAATTTAACTCATTTCTGTCGATATTTTGTGCGTTGCAAATTTTTCATTTTGTATGCACCTTGGGATGCTTTTTTTTCTACACGAAATGCAATTGTTATTCTACAAGCATGAATTTTAAATACTGACCATTTTTACTGAGGAACATGAATCTTACTGGTAGGTTTGGTGCTTTTTAGTTCTTCATTCTCTCGCCTAAATATAGATACCCCAACTCCAATTTCATTGTATAAAGATATATTTAATATTCCCGGACTATTCTAAGACTTTTGTGAATCGTATTCACCTGAAGATTATTCCTCTTGACTTTGTCAATGATATCTATGTATAAGATCGAGCAAGTTTCCGAAGTGTATTCCATAATTAATATCTGTAGACAAGCTTGTCACGGTGCTAGAACAAAGTCATTAATGTGACGCATCCGCTCCCTAACAATTTCTACAACATTAATGTCCATACGGCTCCCGTTCAAGTGGATTATCTTAATCCGGAAGATTAATAACCATGGCGGCGTTTCCGACAACTGGGGAAATTAATCCTTGATTGAGGAGCCGGAGCCACTCTTGCTCCTCAAGTGGCGCGGTCGACAAGGAGAAGGTCTTTCGGACAATGCAATTACCTCGCTTTATTAACTAACCTAAAGCACCGCCGCAAATACCACGGAACAACGCTCCTCGAGCCTTGTAATTGGCTCGGATCGAACAAGTGCTAAATAAATAAACATCTCGGACTGATTATGGCAAGATACTTCGAGATAACTCGACTATGTTTGGATAAGGATTTGAGGTTATACACGTGGTTAATTGAATTTTCAAATTCAGTTCAAGATTGTGACGAAATCGTGTTGATCCAAAGCGATACGCTTATATACAGGGTGTTTCATAAATATATAACAGTTATATATGTACTAAGGGCATTAAGTAGATGTTTGATTTTATTCATCCAATTCTTTATTTCGATTTCATTCATTTCTCACCTTTCTCTTTTGTTTTACTACTTTTCTTCTATCTTCATAATTCTCTTTGCCTTATCCCTATGCGGGGTGGGCTTCCCTAATTGCATTTCTCCATACAATTCTATCTTGGGTCATATCAATATTAATCCCCTTTACCATATACTGCCTAATCGTCTCCCCCCACCTCTTCTTTGGTCTTCCTCTCCTACTCCTTCCAGGAATCTGCACTTCAGCAATTCTTCGTATTAGGTGATTAGCGTCTCGACGTTGAACATGACGAAACCATCTCAACCTATGCTCTCTCATTTTGGCATCAATTGGTGCCACACCTAGACTTCCCCTAATATACTCACTTTTAATTTTATCCTTTTTTGTCACTCCACTCATCCATCTAAGCATTCTCATTTCCGCCACATGCATTCGTTGTTCTTTCTTTTTTACTGCCCAATATTCAGTTCTGTATATCATAGCCGGTCTTATGGCTGTTTTATAGAATTTTCCCTTCAGCTTCATTGGAATTTTTCTGTCACACAATCTCAATGTTACATATCTCTCACAATTTTTACATATTCGCCAGGGACTTCTTTCTTATTGAGTGCCCACCAGAGAATCTCTCGAGGAACTCTTTCATATGCTTTCTCAAGATCAATGAATACCATATGAGCGTTGGTCTCTTTATTCGTGTTTTTTCCATCAGTTGCCTTACAATGAAAATTATTTTAATAATATTTATATTCATTTAAACCTTCTTCTTCTTCTTCTTCTTTGAGTGCCTCTCCTATCGGAGATTGGATATCATTAGGGCGATTCTAATTTTATTTACTGCTGTTTTGAACAATTCGTTAGTGGTACAGCCAAACCACTCTCTCAAATTTCTCATCCAGGACATTCTTCTACGGCGTGGATTTCTTCGTCCTTGGATTTTTCCTTGCATTATATTTTGTAGGAATGTGTACTTTTGTCCTTTCATCAGGTGGCCTAAGTATTCTAGTTTTCTCTTTTTTATATTCAGTAGAACTTCTGGCTCGTTATTTATTCTGCGTATTACTTCTTCATTTGTAATTTTATCCACCCAACTTATTCTTAGTATACGGCGGTAGCACCACATCTCAAAGCTTTCAAGATTTTTAATATTCCTCTGTTTAAGAGTCCATGACTCAACACCGTAGAGCAAAGTACTGAATACATAGCATTTTAACATTCTAGTTCGTAGATGAATACTAATATCATGATTACAAAATAATTTTTTCATTTTTATAAAAGTAGATCTGGCAATTTCAATACGTCTTTTTATCTCGTGATTTCGGTCACCTGTTTCATTGATAAGGGTTCCCAAGTATTTGTTTCGTTTACTTTTTCAAGTTGGGTACCGTTTATTGTGATACTAGTGTCATTTATTGGATTCATAATGAAGGTCATATATTTGGATTTTTTGGCGTTCATCCTTATGCCGTAGTTTTTATATATCTCATTCATACTTTGAACTAGATGTTGTAGACCTTCCGCTGTTCTTGACATTATCACAGTATCGTCAGCATATCGAATGTTATTGATAACTTCTCCATTGACTATTATCCCTTCGTTTGCATATGAGAGAGCTTCTTGGCATATTTGTTCGCTGTAGATATTAAACAAGAGCGGTGAAAATATACAATCCTGTCGTACCCCTCTACGTATTTCTATTTCGTCCAATGTTTGGTCTTCTATTTTTATATTAGCTCGCTGATTCCAGTACAGATTTAATATTATTTGTATGTCTCTGGCGTCAATGTTCTTACTCTCCAGGATTTCTTTGAGTTTACTGTGACGTACTTTGTCAAAGGCCTTTTCAAAGTCTATAAATCAGGCGTGTACCTCTTGGATAACATCTAGGCATCTCTGTGTTAGAACGTTCAAGGCAAAGATAGCATCCCTTGTACCTAATCCTTTTCTGAATTCTATCTGTGTATCGTTAATATCGATGTCTAGTTTTTGATAGATTCGGTTGTGGATGACGCTAAGAAATATTTTAAGCAGGTGACTCATCAAGGAGATTGTTCGATGATCTGAACATTGCATTGCCTTAGTTTTCTTCGGTATGGTGACAAACGTAGACAGCAACCATTCTTGCGGTATTATACCAGTACTGTATATTGTATTGAATATATGCAGTATTATGGTTACGGATTTATCATTCAAAAGCTTCAGCAGTTCTGTAGGGATTTCATCAGGTCCGTTTGCTTTTCCATTTTTAGCGTTTCTTATTGCGTATTCTATTTCTTATTTCAATATGTCTGGCCCAGTTGCATTGATTATATGAGTTAAGTTGTTTCTATCGTCTTCAAATAATTCATTCAGGTATTCTGTCCATCTTTTTATTTTATTCTCTAGATCTACAATAAGATTTAAATTTTTGTCTTTAAGTTTACCTATTTCGCATTCCTTTATACTTCCTGTTATCTCTTTTATTTTTTGTGCATATTGGACGCATCGTACTTTTTCTCATAGGTTTCCATTTCTTCACACTGTTCTTTAATCCACGCCTCTTTGGCTTCTTTTATTTTTTTATGTGTTTGTTTATTTCTTTGTGTTTGTCTAGGTAATTCTTCATCTTTCTTCTTTGTTCCATCAAGTCAAGTATGTCTTGTGTCATCCACCCCTTGTTCTTTGTTGTCGTTTTTGTCAGATGTTTCTTTCCTGCTGTTTGTATAACTATATTTATGTACTTTAATTTTTGGTTAACGTTATCTCTATCGTTAATTTGTTGTTGCACTGAACTGAGGTTTTCTTTTATTTCTTCTCCTGTTTCTTGTCGTATATTTTTGTTTCTAAGTTTATCTAAATCTAGTTCCTTTCTGTGTGGTCTCCTAATCTTTTTTGGTCTCGCCTCTATCACAGTAACTACCGGGTTATGATCTGAGCCTATATCAGCTCCTGGGTACGTCTTAGTACATTTAACAGCATTACGATACCTCCTTGCTATCAGAATGTAGTCTATTTGATTTCTCACTATTTTTTCTTTGGTATGTTGTGGATATGTCCATGTATACAATCACCGAGGGGATAATTTGAAAAGGGTGTTTGTTATTACGAAGTCTTCGCTCTGGCAAAATTGAATCAATCGATCTCCTCTGTCGTTTCTGTTTGCAAGTCCATAGTTTCCTACATGTTCTCCTACCTTACCTTGACCGACATTGGCATTAAGATCGCCCATTATTATGTTAATGTGTTGCTTTCTTATTGCTTTCAGCATTTCTTCCAAGTCGTTGTAGAATTGTTCTATTTCATCGTCATATTTATCTGCTGTTTGTGCATAGACTTGAATAAGATTTATTAAGTTATGTCTTTCTTTAATTTGTATTAATATTAAGCGTTCTGAGTAAGGAGTACAGGTAATCAGAGAATTTTTCCATTTCTTTGAAATGATGATTCCAACTCCGTACCGATGGGTGTTGTTGTCGATTCCGGAGTAATAAAATACGCCATCATTTCGTGTTGAACATTTCCCAGATCCTGGCCATTGTATATCACTGATTCCTAAAACATCGATGTTTAGTCTATTCATTTCTTGTTCAACATTATCCAGTTTTCCTGCAGAGAACAAACTTCTCACATTCCACTTTGCAACTCTTAAAGTTGTTGGTTTCTGCATTATTGTACAAGGATTTTGCAGGTTTACGACCGACTGAGCCTTGCAGTCTTGTGCTTTTCTCTCTCTGTCGGATCTTGGTATCCGATTCCCATGATCAGTAGAGTTTTCACTATTTTGGTGTACACCGTAATGACTTAACTAGGGGTACTCTATGAGTCTTTAATGCAGTGGTTCCCCGTTGCTTTCTGCATCCTTCCACCGTTAACCATCCTTGGTTCATCCACTTTGAGACCGATTTCTCGATCTCAGGACAAAAGAGTGCCCTTCCACCTACTAGCTCATCCACCCGAAGCCGCTGGCCAGTAAGTGGTGGGATTGCTTATACCGGCAATCATTCGGTAGATTTCACCATATCTGGTTACCCTCACTTAGTTTAGCCTGCAGGCCAATGCAGTTGCCCGGGATGTGGCACGAGGAGCCATAAATTAGAGTTGGATGTCTTGTGGGGACCAGTTATCAAGGACCAGTTATCAAGGTCATTTAAACCTTGCCATTCGCTAAATATTTTCTTAAAATTGTAATTATTTGTAACTTTGGTATGTTTAAAATTATTGTGCTACTGCTAAGATTTCTTAATTTAGGTTTTTGGCCCCTGATATATAATTATCTCCCCCTACCCCTATTTTAGCGAAATTTTCCGAAGCATGTGGATACGTAGCTTAAATATTATCTAAATTCAACAACCAACTCCAACTCCAACTAGTGATTTTTTTCAACTACATGAAGTCTACAATCATATTGAAGGATTTGTTCTTTTTAATCTTAAAATGTCATTTCATTGCATTTTTAATGTATAATAAATATAATTAGTTAATATCGTCTTTTATTTGTACCTGCCAAACTCATAGGTCTGGATCTCGCGTACCGAAAAAAAGTTTATTAATAGCAAACTGAAATTTTTTTAAATATGATATGTCGTGGTATGATATATATGCCAAAAAATTATAATTTGAAAATATTAATCGACCAGTCTAGGAATTTTTCTCCAAAGTGGCTTTTTCTCCAAAAAACGAATTTATTCCATAATTTTGAACCTATCTATGTATATTTATTTTATTAACTTGTTATTATATGGGTATGTATACAAGTAATTTCAATTATATCTACGTAATCGAAACCCAAGGTATCGTCTGATATTCAAATTCAGCGCAAAAGTGGTTATCTAACAATGCTTCGTATTCGCTGATACTTCCTTGGGAGCTGAAATTTCAATTTCAACTTTAGACAAAACTGGCTATCCCTGAGATATCGAACGATGGTTTGCACTGAAATTGGAATATTGTCTCTCAGAGTGGCACAACGTCCATTTTAGGATATAGAGCAGATAAAATTTACCGAACAATTCTATATCATTTTCAAGATAGGGAACATAAATTGGAAGCACCGAGTACTGGATGAAAATTGAATTAACGTTTCTATTTTCGGTATGATCAGAAAAATATTTAAACGGATTATTATTATTTAAAACTTTATTAAACTTATTTAAACACTTTTCAAACTTCTTATAAAAATAATATTTTTCTACTCTCTAAAAACTGTTTTTAATTGTTTCTACAATTATACTATTTTCTATATTTAGTGCTGACGATATTACAATCTACGAGGCTTTGGCATTAGTAACACAGTCTACAATTGATTTTCCAATAATCATGTCTGACTCCCTCTCTGTTTTAAATTCCTTGGTTGTAAGTAAGTACCCAAGTTACTCCTCCATATCATATGCAATCAGAAACGGATTTTAAAACTACAAAAAGTTAATAAAAAAAATTTTTTGTATGGATTAATGCACGTATCGGTTTCGACTATAATGAGCATGTTGATATGCTGGACAAAAAAAAGAATGTGTGTACTTTGTACATACGTAAGAAGTTATACTTCTATTATTATGATTTCAACAAAACTAATATACTTTAAACAGTTTATTTATATTTTATTTAAATGTTAAACTAATTTTATTACTCACTACTGTTCAAAAGTGTTTATTAAAACAATACCAAAAATAAAAAAAATAAAAGAATAACACACACAAACACATTGAAAATGCCACAAAAATGATTTCTGAACAATAATTGTTGGCCAAATTTTAACTAAATACGTATTTTCTGAAAAAAATTTATATAATATTATACTTACAATTATAAAATGTATAAAAAAAATAAAAAATAAAATTTTGTATTGGGGATTGAACCCGCGTACATTGGCGCGGTTAGTTTTGAAATTCAAGCATCTTTAGATTTAAGCAACTGAACGTTTTAAACTTTTTATAGTTCTGAATTTAACCAAATTAGTTTGATTTTTGTGGAATTGAAATATTAAAATACAACAAAACATAGAGTAAGAAAACAATATTAGATGAATATTGGTAAAAATTTTGTTGGTAATCAAATTATGTAAATCAAAGCATTACATACTAGGTAGGTAGGTTTAAAATTATGCACACCGGAATATTTTTTGAATCGCGGAGTAATTTACAAAAGAAAATGAGAACAGCTGTTGACCGTTGTTCACTACGTTCAAGCGTGCTGGCGTGAACCTGCTGCAAAGCGAGTCTAAGGTGGGGATATTCAACCATATCTCCCTGCCTTCGACTCGCTTTGCAGCAAGTTCGCGCCAGCGCCCTTGAGCGTAGTGAGAAACGGTCAACAGCTGTTCTCATTTTCGTTTTGTAAATTACTCCGCAATTCAAGAACATATTCCGGCGTGCATCACTTTACGATTTGACAGACAAAAAAAATTGAAAATAAAAGTTGACAATATTTTAAACCCGTTTTTCTCAAAACTGCTTTTTTCAGAGGCTGTAGACATTGCAACTCAAATCGACTTGACCAATCCACCTGGAATTTTGTATACTATATTTTCATTCCTTGAGGTAACGCTGTCGAGATATTTTTTGTTTTATGCTTATTTTTTGCTTAACAATAATAAATATGTTGATTTTCACCCTTTTTTGCAAAAAAGTTTGTTGTTTTGACTTCTGAGTGATATCAAAAAGTCACCATTCAATAAAACTAAAAAAACTCGAAGCGTTACCTCGAAAAACTCATAAGCTAATAACATCTTTTCGAATGTTTTGTTTGCCATGATCCTATGATGAGTTCTGATGTCCACCGCAAAATTAATTGTTTTCTGAGGTGTCTTTAAAAATTTGCAACCCTTGCCTTATTTTTCAATGTTTTTTCTTGAGTTTTTTTTTGAGTAGTCTATGAATTGTACTGAATATGCTTATTTAATTTAAAAATAAAATAATTCTACCAAACTTTAAAAAAAATGTGCTTGAAATATTGATTTCAACCCCTACGGCCCCCCCTTAAGGATAGCTATGACACGATTTTGATAGGCAACCCATGTTATAAATATTTTTATGTGTATGAAATTTAATAAAAACAATGTTTCATCCGGCAAACAGATGGGTACAGTTCGACCTATATTCGGATCCCGTACTATAAGGTACTGGCACTGGCAGTGTTTTTATTATTGTATATAATTATAACTAATTTTTCTAATGATCTGTAAAAACATTTTCTGGATTACCTTTTATTAAAACCATACAAACGATTTAAAAAAACTTAATGTGAAAGAAAAATGATACACATTCTTAAAATTATTGATCCTCAGAAACAAAATATTATTTTTATTTTGTTGGACCGTATGACAAAACATACCATAAAACCTAGATCGCGCTATTTTTTATTTAAAATCTGTCTCCGTTTACTTGTAGAAAGATACCTTACCCGTTAAGCATCAAATCCTATTAACATTGCTTTTCTTCTTTTTCAGAAAACGGCGTACCTTCTCAGCCGCCATGATCCGGCTGTTGGGTACACGACTTTTCACTCGTCTTTTGTTATTAGTGTGCTCTTTGAGCCTCCTCAGTTTGTTGTTCCTAAGCCGGTGCGGATTTCATGGCCTCGACGCTACTCCCAACGCAGCCAACTCTCCCAACTCCGCTCTGGATCCTCAGGACCCCGCCGACGTCCAGCCCGACGCTCAGGCCGCTTTTCTCGATGGTGAGTTATTAATTTTTCTACAATTTTCTCGTGGATTATGAGGGATTTGCGATGGAGGAAGTTACTGCTAAGCGGTTATAATAGAGGAATTTTATTTTTACTCAATGGCGTTCGTTAATATCAGTACAACATGTGTTTACCGTTTTCTCAATAAAAAAGGGTTATTTAATATAATGTAGGTACTACAAAGCTAATATATACAGTGCGCTGGAATAAGTGTTACCCCCCCCCCTTATTAACTTTTTGATTTTTAGCACATAAGCAAAAAGTCGATTTTTAAAATAATCATAGTATATTATAGAACCTGACAACACTAAAATCAGGGCATATATTTTATAGTATAGGTAGTGAAACCGAATCAATCGGGGGAGTCGGATTCTTTATACAAAAAAGACTTGCAGATGACATAGTGATTACAAGAAGTATATCCAAAAGAGTAGCCTATTTAATCGTAAAGCTAAACCGAAGGTATAAAATAAAGATTATTCAGGTATACGCACCAACAACGGACCATCCAGATGAGGAGACTGAAGACTTCTACGATGACATCTCAACGGCACTGAAGGAAACACCAACACATTACACGATTATATGCGGCGACTTTAACGCAAAGATCGGTCTAAATCAGGATGAATAGGAAACAGCACTAGGTAAATTTGGATCCAAAGGCAGAAACGAGCGTGGCCAAACACTACTAGAATTTCTATTACAACAAAATCTATACCAGATGAAAAGTTTCTTCTCTAAAAAAGATCACAGAAGATGGACGTGAAAAAGCTTAGATGGTAAGATTAGAAACGAGATAGACACATAATCAGTGACAAAAATTATATATTCAACGATGTCACAGCCCTTAATAGCTTTACCACAGGCAGCGCTCATAGAATGGTAAGAGCCAAACTATAATTAGACTTAATAACAGAAAGATCCAAAATGATTATAAAGAAATATTTATTAAGCGCAATTTATTAAGCACAATTTATTTATTTAGCGTTTACATTTCTGATTACATAAATAATATAATAAATAACTTAGTATAACTTACATAACTTATAAAACTTGTAAATTTTATTTAAATACACTTCAGTCTTTTTATACACTCCTTCACCACCTCTCTCCATCTCCTTCTGTCCAATGCTAGTTCTTTCCATCTCTCAATGTTACTTTTCTTCAAGTCTTCATATACACTGTCCTTCCATCTTTTCCTTGGCCTGCCTTTCCTCCTCTTTTGTATTGGTCTTCGTGAGAGTACTATTTTTGTCATTCGGTTACTTCCCATTCTCTCTATGTGCCCCAAGTATCGTATTCTCTGTGCTTTGATCGTCGTCGTAATCGTTGGCTCTTGATATAGTTCCTCCAATTCTTTATTGGTTCTTCTTCTCCACTGACCTTCTATTTTCACACCTCCATATATTGCTCTTTGCATTTTTCTCTCCCATCTTTCTAATAGGTCTGTTTCTGACTTTTTGAGCACCCATGTTTCACTTGCGTATGTTTTTTTGTTTTTCTTGATACGTATTTGGATTTCAGCAATGTGCGTAATGCTCCATATTTTTTATTTCCTTTAGCTATTCTTGCCTTTATCTCCCCTTCTTCATGACCATTTTCATCTATTTTGGCTCCCAGGTAAATAATTTCTTTGGCTCTTTTGAGCGAGTATGTTTTTTCTCCATCTATTTGTACTACGATGTTATTCTCTTTTTCTTTTTGGATCTCTCCCATTATCATATACTTTGTCTTTTCTTCATTTATTTTAAGTCCGAATTTTTTGGCTTCCGTTATTATGTTTTTCATTAACTTTTGTAGTTCTTTTTTGCTTGTTGCTAATAGCGTCAGATCATCTGCAAATGCTATGCATTGGTGGCCGTTTATAAATATCCTTTCTTGCATGTTTATTCTGCTTTTCCTGATTATTCCTTCCAATGTTAGATTGAATGCCATTGTTGATATTGGGTCTCCTTGTCGTAATCCTTCCTTGGTTTCAAACTTTTTGGATGTATACCCTTTCCAAGCTATTTAGTTTGTTGTGTTTTCCATCGTCATCTTTATCATCCTAACAATTTTACTTGGTATCCCCAGTTCTTTCATCAGTTCGTACATCTGCTGTCTATTTACTGTGTCGTAAGCCTGCTTAAAGTCTATGAACAAAGCATATAGTACTGTTTTATGTTCCCAACAGGTAGTCTGTATTTCTTTTAAGGCAAATATTTGGTCAGTCGTTGATCTGTTGTTTCTAAAACCTGCCTGGTATTCCCCCAGTATTTTTTCCGAATAATGACTTAGTCTTTTTCTTATACTTTGTGCCAAGATTTTGTAAACTATTTCTAATAGTGCGATGCCTCTGTAGTTTTCGCATAGCATTCTATCACCTTTTTTATGTATAGGGCATCTTGCTATGGTCCACTCTTCTGGCATTTTTTCCACTTCCCATATTCTTTTTATCAGGTCATATATCTCTTTCTGTAGTCTTTTCCCTCCTGATTTTATCATTTATGATTATAAAGAAAGCCAACCCAATATGGATTGACCCAACGAATTTAAATGAATACCAAGGCAATATCAATAAAATCCTACAACAAAATGAATGCATGAATAATGTAGGTGCCCTAAACGAAAATATCGTATAAGCTATTCGAGAGGCTCAAGTAAAATGCTACCCTAAAAGATGCCAAAACGAAAAAATAACCATTGAAACAAAGCAACTAATGGAAACTAGAAGAAAAATCAAAGGAAACGAAAGCACTGACGAAGAAGAACTGCGAAAAATAAACAAAGAAGTATCAGAAGCTATAAGGAAAGATTTAAGGAAATTTAAGAATGAAAAAGTCCAGCGAACTATAGAAGAGAATAAAAGTCTGAAAGTCCTGAGAAGACGGCTAAACAATGGAAAATGCGAAATACACAAACTAAAGAACAAAGAAGGAGTCCCCACATCAAATAGAGAAGAACTACTACACATAGTTGAAGACTTCTATCAAGAACTATATACAAGCCAAAGAGAAGACCAAAAGAATTTAGAAGCCGCTGCATCACGCAAAGTTATCAACCAGGGTTCAGAGCTCATGCCAGAGATCACACTAAGCGAAATCCAGGACGCAATGAAAAAGATGAAAAACAACAAAGCGCCAGGAGACTGAATTCTCTAGACCATTTGCGAACATGTTGAACAGATATGCGCTTTTACCCATAAACTTCAATTAATTGACGATGAATGTTAATAGGTGAAATCCATTTAAAAAACGTATCAGAGCATGAAGTTCACATTGGCGATAGCAGCGACCGTTACTTCCATCTTCGAAGGCTGGTAGGCCGACACTGAGCTGTACAGTACAGCAAGGCGAAAGTGATGAAGTGATTGAGAGGGAGAGTTTATGTGTAAAGTAGTGTTGCTAGATTTCTCTCAGTACATCACACTCTTTCTCAGGGGTATAGGGAACCTTTTTTTACGAATGACCCTCGTGGAACTGTTCAGCTTCTGTGACTGTCTGTGCTGTATCTTTGAACCATATTTACATTTATGGATATGCATTCCTTCGTTATAAATATGATTCTTTCGGATATAGTCACTACGTTTTTGAGGTATTTCGATAGAGAATTCTGGATACCAATTTCATGGCACCCCGTGTCTATTCCGTAAATTGTTTTATACTAAAAGGCAAAGTTTTCAACCTAATAGAAACATTAATTATATTGAAAAATATTAAAAATATTACTACAAGATTTTTAATTGAAAACCTCTTGGTCAATTTCCCTGGTAACACCTCCATGGCTTCTAAAAATTGCAAGCCAGATGGATGCTGAAGCGAAGAAGACAAGAGGGAATTCAAAAACTTACAATTCACGACCCCGTCTCTTTAGATAGTAAATTCCAACGGAAAGTGGACCTAGTTACTCAAAGGAGTAAAGACCAATATAAAAATAAAATAAAAAATTCCATTTTTATTCAGTTGCAATGCGAAGGCAAAACCGTCTTATTTTTGACTTAGAACAGAGAGCGCAAACCAGCACTCTAAATCGACGATTTTCGACTCTATTTGGAGTCATCATCAGAGAGGCATAAGTTTTCTGCTCTCTGTCCGAAGTGACCAAACTACGAATGCTTATCCCCGTATTGCAACTGACGTTTATGGAGTAGGTGACTAGCGTCACCTGGCAACTGAAAGGCAAAGGTGGGGTATTTTGTTATTTTTATAGATCCAATCCTGTTACTCCATGAAGGAGCATAAGGCATCCACGAAACTTCTCCATTTTTATTTATTTCTGTAATGGCTGCTCTCTCCACTCAGGTTTTCTCCAAACTTTTATAGTCACCTTCCATCGTGCTTCTCCATCTATTGGTCAGTCGTCCTCTGCTTTCAGATGAAGAGTGCCATTAGGTTTGGTTTGCTTCGCTTCAGTTTCGTTGATTTTTGAAATTAAGGTGATTGAGTCATCAGGTCTCTGCACCCGAAAATCCGTTTCTTCTTCCTAATTTTCTTCATCATGATTTCTTTCTCTGTTCTATTTCTGTTTCGCTAGTCGTCCTCTTAATTTCCGGTCTTTTTTCCGCCTTTAGTTTTTTAAGTTTACATTAGGCTTGTTTGCTTCTGTGAGTTTCTGGTACCTATGATCCCACTTTATTTTCTTCCCATTCACTTCTATTTTCTGATAGCATATTCCTATATTAGCACCCTTTTTTTCTTCTCTAGCTCTGTCTATTATGTTTTTATATATTTTTTGTTCATTTCTTGTAGGTTATGCATCTATGAAAATATCTCTTTCCTTCAACTTTGCTTCTTATTGTAAAATCTTTATTTTGTCTTTCCATTTTGCCATTTCAACTATGCATCTTTCTTGCTTTATCCTCTGGGCTTTTCGTATCTTAGCTTTCAACAAGAGTTCTTTTTCAAACATTCTCTCAAATGCTTCCTTGAGCATATCTTCATTTTCGGCATCCATTGTGATTCCAGTTAGTAATAAGTTATTTCGAATTTTTGTCTGTCCTTTCCATACCGTCTTCTTTATTATTTATGGTAATTAAAAATGATAAAATATTGCAAGGGAAAGTTTTGCTTTACTAAAATAAATAAATAATATTAAAAACAAAATTTTATTGGGACCATTTTTTTGATAACACCTTCGTGGTTTCGAAAATTTGTAAACCAACGAATTACTGGGGCAAAGAAAGCTGAGGGAGATCTAAGAGCATCTCACATCTCGCCTGTCCAGCGCAGTAAAATTCCAACTAAAAATGGTACCCCACATTCAGAGTAGGAGTATAAATACCTAATATAAATAAATAATCATGTCGTCCTAAAATTAAACAAAAACCGTCTTATATTTTAGTTTCTTCAGAGAGCATCAAAAACACTCTAACCGGTTTCATTGGACTTTTATCGCGCTAGACAGGCGAAAAGTGAGATGCTCCTAGATCTCTCTCAGCCTACTTTGCTCCAGTAATTCGTTTGTTTGCAAATTTTAGAAACCGCGAAGGTGTTATCAAAAAATTGGTCCCAATAAAGTTTTGTTTTTAATATTATTTAATTATTTTAGTAAAGCAAAACTTCCGCTTGTTTTTAGCAGATGTCGCTACGACACATACACCGTCATGTTATTTCGTTCTGAATCAATAATGGCAGCTCCAATTTTAGTGTGTTTAGAGATAATCCAATATTCACGTTCTGATAAAAACTTATAAGATTTGAAACCGCTTAGGGTGCTTTTAATGCTCTCTGAACAAACTAAAATATAAGACTGCTCTTGTTTCGTTTTACAACTAAATGATTATTTATTTATTTAATTAGAAAAAATATTACTATATTACGGATGTTATAGGTACTGTAATCAAATATTAAAATGGCACTATTGACTCCCACCGTAGAAATTAAATAATGGACCAGATAACCTCCCACACATCACCATCTCGATCTCCAGTCGTATGTCAGTGATTTAAAGTGGGAGATCGTGTCAGGAAAGGAAAGGTCATGGGAGAGATTTGGACAAAAAATGACAAAAAATTATAGGGAAAACCAAAAACTCTTCTACGGCGCATTAAAACAACTCAGACAAAAGAAAGAGCACACGATGCCGAATATAAAAGACAAGAATGGAAACGTACTAACAGAAGAAAAACAAATAATGGAAAGATGGAGAGAACATTTCAAAGAGCTAACTCATGTAGACAAGGACAACATAGGGGAGATACAAGAAAGGAATGAAGAACAACAAGTGGAATCCATAACAAGAGAGGAATTAGAGAAAGCAATAGAAAGAGTAAAACTGGGCAAAGCACCAGGCAAGGATCATATCACCCCGGAAATGATAAAATTCATGGGGACAGAGGGAATGGATAGCATGAAAGAACTAATGAATGATATCATAAATAGAGCAGAATTACCAAAGGACTGGAAGAAAGACATTATATTACCAATACACAAAAAGGGAGACAAGAGAAACTGTAATAATTACCGAGGTATCACCATATCAAGTATCCCTGGGAAGGTATTAGCAAGAATACTAGAGACAAGAATAAAAACACAAATAGAAACAACTATGGAAGACACACAGTGTGGATTCAGGAAGGACAGAAGCACGCAAGACCTAATATTCACATTAAGACAAGTAAGTGAGAAGGTAATCAAGAAAAATAGAGAGATACATATGTGCTTCATTGACCTGGAAAAGGCGTTTGACAGAATCCGAAGAAAGGACGTTTGGAAGACACTAACAGAAAGGGGAGTCGACAGACACATAATAGAAGTAATAAAGGATATGTACAAAAATAATACAAATACAGTAAGAACCAATAACGAGGAATCCAGAGAATTTTCTACAAGTCAAGGCGTCAAACAGGGATGCGTGCTGAGTCCACTGCTATTCTCAGTGGTACTGGATGAAGCGATAAAGAAAGCCAAGAGAAGAATGAGAAAACTAACATTAGGATACTGGCAAATGAAACAGACTCAACTATCGGAGCTACTATTTGCAGACGACATGGTATTGATAGCAGAAAACAGAGAAGACTTACAGAACAATCTTGAAATCCTAGAAGAAGAACTATCAAACATAAATATGAAAATTAATACAGAGAAAACAAAAACAATGATAATTTCAAATACGAGGAAGACACACGCAATAGAATTAGACGGGAAACAACTAGAGCAAGTGGAATATTTTAAATACCTAGGAGTAATAATCGAATCAAATGGTAAACAAGACATGGAAATAAACGAGAGAATGGGACGAACAGGAAGCTTATTTAACACTATGAAAACAACATTTTTTGGGAAAAAAGGGATACCGGAAAAAGTAAAAACGGCAGTCGTTAAATCAGTAGTTAGACCAACAATCATGTATAGCAGCGAGACATGGACATTGACGGGGAGACAAAAATCCAGAGTCAATGCTATGGAAATGAGGTTCCTGAGGAAAATAGCAAACAGAAAGAGGACAGACAAAATACGAAACGAAACAATTAGACAAAACCTAAAACTAGAACCAATCAATGAAAAAATAGTAGAAGGACAACTTAGATGGTTCGGGCACGTGTGTAGAATGTCGAACGAGAGGCTAACAAAACGAGTGTTCGAAACGAGAGTGCAGGGGAAAAACAAAAGAGGGAGACCAAGAGTTATGTGGGTAGATGAAATCAGGAAAGAAGTCGAGAAGAAGGGATTGACATTGGAAAGTGCAAGAAACCTAGCGCAAGATCGGAAAGCATGGAGACTACAATGCCAAACTCAACTCCACCAGCCTTACACCTAAAGGTAGAAAGGCTTAGGACTAAGTAAGTAAGTAAAGTAAGTAAGTAATTAGAAAAAATATTACTATATTACGGATGTTATAGGTACTGTAATCAAATATTAAAATGGCACTATTGACTCCCACCGTAGAAATTAAATAATGGACCAGATAACCTCCCACACATCACTATCTCGATCTCCAGTCGTATGTCAGTGATTTAAAGTGGGAGATCGTGTCGGAAAGTTTGTGTAGCGTCATCCTCCCTTTTGTAGAGATCGCAATATAAGTTGAAGGGAGAAGTTAAGACCGGCTTAGCAAGGGTTGATTGATGCCATCTAATGCCGAGAACGACTAATATCGATGAAAATATTCCGTTCCCCTCTTTATGCTCCTCCATTTCTCTTGTCAAATTAATGGCGGTCTCGTGTTAAAATTCAGATGCTGAAGATGATATTTGGAAAGAAGATGTGTACTAATGATTGGATTATGTACAGGGAATTTGCAAATATGATTATTTTATGTTTTTAACGCTAAATTGATTTATCGGTTTTAGGAATCCTGCGCAGTAAAACCTTCTGCATGCTTTTATTAAATTTTGAAGCACCTGTTTATATTACAAAATAAAAATTCAGAGAACGCTATTTTCTTCTTCTATTTATTTCTAGAAATATATATTTTGGTAAATGAAAAGTAAACTTATAAGAGTAAAAGTATAAAAAGATAGTCAAAATTTCTTTTTAGTCGGAGGGTAAACGGCCTCCTTAATTCAGAGTTCTTAAACAAGTTCTTTTTATGTATGCTGACCCGTAAAATACGAATTTTTTGGGTAACAGTTGATCCGGATATCGATAAGATTGCTATAACAAAGAATTTGAGGAATCACATATCAGCGATTTTTCGCAAAACCCAACAATTCTTCGTATTTTTTGGGTCATTCTAAGCAAACAATGTATTTACAAGTTTTTTCGTAGGATGCATAGTTGCATACATAAACGCGGTTGAACTTCCAAAAAATCGAAAAATTGCAATTTTGAACCCGAATAACTTTTGATTGAAAAATAAAATAGAAATTCTGCTTACCGCATTTGAAAGATCAAGTCAAATTCTATCGGTTTTGATTATTTTCATTGCTAAAAATTAATTTTTTATTGTTAAACAAAGCTATAAACACATAGTGCTTGAATGATGTTTTCAATGCATTTCTCATTTGAAATCGAACGAGTAGGCGCGCATACAGACAATTTCTACGTAGATTAAGTACATTAAGGTGATACAGTAGCGATCAACAGGTAGCCAAAACGCGTTCCAAGATTGCGGCTGTAATTGTGAATATTTTTTCGAGAAATTTGGCACACATATTCGTAATATAATAAAGAATGGCGGTACAGAGCGCAATTTGGAAAATATATTAATATGTGGAAATGACTCTGTAATTAAATACAATATTAAAAAAACGAACCTGTACCGCCATTAAGAAGAACAAAAAATACACTTTCTTCAAATAAACGTTTTTATCCGATGCCTAGATCTTGTGTCATTTTGGAACTACTAATGAAATAAAAAATTTTAGTAGTTAAATAAAGTGTATTTTTTTGTTCTTCTTAATGGCGGTACAGGCTCTCTTTTTAATATTTTATTTAATTACAGAGTAATTTCCACATATTAATATATTTTTCAAATTGGGCTTTGTACCGCCATTCTTTATTATATTACGAATACGTGTGCCAAATATCTCGAAAAAATATTCAAAATTACAGCCGCAATCTTGGAACGCGTTTTCGCTGTTAATAGCTTAAGGGTGTCTAGTCGGATAAACTTTGATATATGGGAACACTGGAACAGGGGCAGTTTTAATTGTGGAACAGGTTAAAAATTTTGAACGGTCAGACCATGAAAACGGCACATTTATTTTGTCCGACAGAATAGACTTAAACTCTCTGAACAGAGATTAAACTTTCATGCAAAAATCAGACTGCTATTTATCACCAAATGGGCGTTTTAATGAATGGAACATGTAGAATAGCCACCGATAGCTACTACGAAAACGGCACATTTATTTTGTCCGACAGAATAGACTTAAACTCTCCGAACAGAGATTAAACTCTCATGCAAAAATCAGACTGCTATTTATCACCTGTCATAATTCCTGTCATTTGACATATTCTACATGTTCCACTCATTAAAACGCCCATTTGGTGATAAATAGCAGTCTGATTTTTGCATGAGAGTTTAATATCTGTTCGGAGAGTTTAAGTCTGTTCTGTCGGACAAAATACATGTGCCGTTTTCGTAATCTGACCATTCCAAATTTTTAACCTGTTCCACAATTAAAACTTCCCCTGTTCCAGTATTCCCATATATCAAAGTTTGTCCGACTAGACACCCTTAAGCTATTAACAAATTTTCAGCTTGCTATTAATCAACTTTTTTTTCATACGCGGGATCCAGACCTATTATACTTTAATCTAAATGTTAATAAACAATGGGAATAGGTTTCTCAGAAAAAATGCTTTCATAGTCTCTATTGGTCATAGAAAGTTCGTTTTTTTTTAAGATTGTGTTTTTTCATTACTGTTTTTGTTTTCAGTTGACCTATGTATAAACGTGTGACAAAAAATATCAATGGTATTATAAATGTGTATAAGCTAAAAAATCAACCCTTTTCAAACCGTTTTTTTAATAACAATTTTGACAAAATTTTGATTTTTTTTTTAATATAGTCTCAAAACTAAAGCCTCAAAGAAGCGATACTGTTACAGTTAGAGTAACTGTTTAGGCAAGTACTGTTCTTTGAATAAAAAAAACCATGAAATCCTTTATAAAAGGTTGTTAAAATCCCTATACAGGGCTACATCAAAAAACAAACAGAACTAGTTTTCAATCGGTTGACCGATCAATATCAGTGTTTCTTGAATCATACATGCTAACCACGAAAGTAAAAATATTAGGGTAAAAACCCTTTAAAATTAATCCGTCATAGGAACATATAAAATTGATGTGACTTTACATAATATGGATTTACAAAATATTCCATATTTCACGCTCTAGGTACCATTGCGCTAAATATGACTTGTTCACATTATGGCTGTGTAGAAGCAAGTCAAGTTCTATTTTTTGTAATAAATGGTATACAGCCAACTACAGGAAATTTTTTCCTCTTGGATTTTTGTTCTTCAAATAATCGCTCTTCGGGATAAAAAAAATTAAGAGCGTACAAATTATTTGGTTGATACAAATGAGATTTAGCACACCTGCTTTATAAACGTATTAATAACCATCATTTTAAGAAGATATAATTATTAAATATGTTATTATTAAAAAAAACAAGGAATTAGCATTTATTAATTAAGTACAGCAAAATCAGGTTTTTTTTTTGCAATTTATGTATTGGATTTGTGTGTAAACTAATTATTAATTTTCATTTAGAAACTCTCAAATCAAATAACTTTTTACGATGTACAATTTTTGTTACGACCATTTGTCTCTAAAATCTACAAGCAACTTTTTGTAGACAAAAAATGGTTTTTTAGGATTATTTAAAAGACGGAGCAAAATCGCTGTACCTATTCAAGGATTTGTCACCAGGTATCGCTCAGATACCTTCTAAAATCATCGAAAACTTTATACAGGGTGTCCCGAAAAGATTGGTCATAAATTATACCACACATTCTGGGGTCAAAAATAGTTTGATTGAACCTAACTTACCTTAGTACAAATGTGCTCATAAAAAAAGTTACAGCCCTTTCAAGTTAAAAAATGAAAATCGATTTTTTTCAATATATCGAAAACTATTAGAGATTTTTTTATTGAAACTGAACATGGGACATTCTTATGGCAGGAGCATCTTAAAACAAAAGTATAGTGAAATTTATCCACCCCATAAAAATGTTATTGGGGTTTTGTTCCCTTAAACCCCCCCAAACTTTTGTGTACGTTCCAATTAATTCATTATTGTGGTATCATTAGTTAAACACAACGTTTCTAAAACTTTTTTGCCTCTTGGTATTTTTTAGATAAGCCAGTTTTTATCGGAATGCGGCTTCTTTTTTAATATGTTTACATAAAATTTTTATGGGGGTTTTGTTCTTTTAAACCCCCGAAATGTTTGTGTACGTTCCAATTAAACTATTATTGTGGTACCATTAGGTAAACACAGTGTTTTCAAAACTTTTTGCCTCTTAGTTTTTTTGATAAACACTGGCTTATCGAAAAAGTACAAGGAGGCAAAAAGTTTCAAAAATATTGTGTTTACCTAATAGTGCAACAATTATAATATAATTGGAACGTACACAAAAGTTTGGGGGGTTTAAGGGAACAAAACCCCCATAAAATTTTTATGGGGTGGACAAATTTCACTTTAATGTTTTTAAGATGTTGCTACTATAAGAATGCCACGTGTCCATTTTCAATAAAAAATCTCTAGAGTATTCGATATATGAAAGAAAAAATCGATTTTCAGTTTGTAACTTCAAAGGGCTGTAACTTTTTTTGTGTACACTATTGTATATAGCTAAGTGCGGTTCAATCAACCTATTTTTGACCCCGGAATCTGTGGTATAATTTATGACCAATTTTTATTTGGAGACACCCTTTATAATAAAAAACTAAAATTTTGTAATACAATAGACAATTTTCATCTTATGGACGTTTTCGTAGTACATAATATGTAAGTTTTTAAGATATTCGTAATATTTCTTCAATATAGTAACAATCTCAATATAAAACAATTGGCACTAAATATAAAATAGTTAATTCAGTAGATATCCTTATGACTCCACAAATCATATCTATCATCTCTTTCATCGCAGCAAAATGAAATTTTCATTGTAAAGTAAATGGATTTGGGTTTAAAACGATTCTAAAAAACTTTTCCATGGAAATATATCACAAATCCGCAGTCTGCGGCCATGACTTTCGAAGATATACTGCGCTTTCATAAAAAAACAGAGAAAAAAACTTCCACTCTCTATGCAGTGAATCATTCTTTTCGGCATGGCCATAGCCAGGGCATAAATTGAAACATTTGAACACGTTAAATGGAAATGTCCTCGCAAATTTTCGAGAGCAGGATTTTAATTAAATTGCCCTCCGCGCAAGCACAGAGATACCTACGAAATATTCGCAGGATGTTACTGAAGACATAATTGTTAGAGTCACTCGTGACCCCCTAACTTTAAGAGTAGACATTCGGAATGAGCTTTGGTATTTACGTTTAAATTTCACAGACAGAAATCGTAAAAAGATTGTCTTATATAAAACCATTTAAATTTAAATATTATTATGTTAATATTAGCACGAGAGCTGTTATGACATTTTTGGGTAGGTATTTGAGGCAATCTGAAAATGTTTCAGGTAACTTTTCCATGATAGTAAAAAATGCTGGTCTGACTGGAGGGTAGAAATCATTTTCCCCAAAAATTCTTCCCAAAGTTAAAAAAAAGGGTAAAAATTGTTACTACACAAAATATCTCTGAAGAAAAGCAAATTTAAATATTCAAATATAAAGACAATAAGCAAGCCAGACGATTTGCGAGGGATTGTAATCCTGTAAGATGCTTGCATGGTACCCCCGAAGTATTTTCAGGGGGTGCATCTGAACTATTACCAGAGAACGGCAGTTTTTGCCATTGGCGCACACCTACACCCCCTACACGCGACAATACAGGGTGTCCCGGAAAATAGTGCGTTCCTTTAAGGTATGGAGAGAATACACAATTTGGAACAAAAAAGTCCTATACCATTTTTTTCTAAAGTTAACCGTTTTCAAAAAAAAGTTAACATTGTTTTCCATATACCTGTATTTTAATGTTTGGAAATTTTAATAAACTGGCAACATCGTACGCACTACGGAATAATAACATAATAAGAACTCGTTTGTGATTGTGATTAAGAGTATTTAAAATAATCCAACCTAATAGTAGGTAATACTTATGTATTTACTATTTGTTTACTAAAATTATTTTCTTTTGAAATGTATTGAAATACCTATTGCATAATTTTAAACGAATTACACATCTTTTAACATAAAAACACATCTTTTAACTGAACTAGTATTATGTATTTAGTAAGGTTTAAATGGGTTGAATGCTGAGTATTGCTGAGGGCTTTAACTGAATTACATAGTTTTAATAGTTTACAGTGGAACTTAAATACACCAGATAATGTCTCAGTAATTTGTTTACTTGTGAACTGAAATAACTAAGTTGTACTTACTTGAAAATAATTATTATACCGAATAGATGTTTCAAGTAACCTTTCACAAACACCATTCATAGGTAATAACATAATAGGTAATACACTCACTATTCGAAAACATTTTCGGCATTGACACTAAACAGGATTCTTTAAAACTATCTGTTTACTATCTATCTTCTATCTATTTATTTACATGGGACTGTCTATGCTTAAATTTGCGTACCGCACATAGTTGTCAGATTTAAATTTGCCTACCAAAATACATTTTAATTTTTTGGTCAAACGGTTGCATTTAGAAAAAAATGTTATAAGAGTTTTTTGTTCTACATGGTGCCTTCTACCTATACCTTTAAGGAACGCACTATTTTCCGGGACACCCTGTATAGATACACGGAATTTTCGATTTTCTGAATCTAACTGAATTGAAAATTAAGCCAACTCCCATCTTAAAGTTTGGGAAAATACTCACCCATTCATATGTCAACCATCCATTTTGGTCCAAGGGTGTGGATTTAACGGCCCTTCCTATTTAGGGTCTGATTTTCGTTCTCGTCCCCAAAACTCCCCAAAAGTTCAAAAATTTAACTCCGACCTTTACGGCTTCTAATAGAAGCGATTATTACCTTTCCAACGCATGTATAATTTTGAAAATCGGTTATACCGTTCAAAAGTTACCGAGCTCAGAAATACGAGTCAATTTTTATTTAAAAAAGGGAAAATGTTTGTGGATATGTATGTATGTATTTATGTATGTATGTATGTATGTGTGTGGAAACGTTAAACCGATCTGAATTTTTTCTTCTGTGTTTGAAGATGGGGTGATGGCCGATTCAGAACCGGTGTAGTTTGTAAGTTTTGATTACCCATAAGCCAGATATAGGAGTTGGTAGGTAAAAAGGGCATATTTTTTGGCGGTATATATCTTCGGTTCAAGAAGAGACAGGAGAACAGTAAATACACCAAATCTGTCTAAGCTGTCAGGATCAGACATAAACACGGCAGTATAGCCGAAGAACTGAAAAACTAAACTATTAAAATTTTGGATTTTCGACAATTACTCAAAATTTCAACCTACGAATTACGCCAATAACTGAGCGTTTGTAGAGGGATTCTAGACGCATCTAACGGTGTATACCTTATATCCAGGAAATTCAAATTTTTAAGTTATATGCTTCATAAGTATGATCAAATCTATTTCTTATGGGAAAAACGGTTTCTCAAGCTCAATAATTCCTGTAATAGCTTCAGTTTTTATACTTGACCTTAGATGCATAAGATACTACTTGTTAATACGTTTCAAACTCATGTTTAGTGAACAAAATCGGTTAAGCCGTTTAGAAGTTATTAAGCTACAAAAGTATAATCCAATTAACGATTATTCCCTAAATGGTTTATGTAGTTGTAGTGGTTACTTGATCTGGCAACGGGCAATCCGATTTCATATACCAGCCATCCCAATATTTTTTCAATCTATTTCGAATAGAAAAAAATCTAGTGTATATTCGATGGACACTAGATCATTTGGGAGATAATGCGACAAAGGCGACCATTTATAAAGCTTACGTGTAATCGAGAAACATTGCATTCAACTTTATACATAAATGAATAACCATTTTCAATTTCTGATTTACATTTACTCTGTGTGGAGTATGAAGGGAACCAGTCTCGTTGGAACTTTACCGCGCTGAGCAGATGTGACGTGAATTGTAAATTGTAGAATTCCCTCATCTTCCTTAGTCTCAGCATCCGTATAGCTTGCAAATTGTAGAAGCCTCGGAGGTGTAACCAGAGAAGGTTCCCATTGTTTTCATTCTGGTGGGATATGTTATATGCCATTAGAGTGAAAACTTAGTTTTTTGCTAGCAGTTGCCGCTAGGGCATCTATGCCATTTCGTTCGTTGCAATTCGGGACTGCACGCTGGGGTTTGTTTTGGTTGGATCAGGGAGAGCAGCATATGTGCCTCCTGATGAGAGACTAATAAGTTTCGAAACCGGTAGAGGTGCTTGCAGCACTCTCTGATTGGACTGGAATATGGTTCGGCTGTATTTTCGTTTTGCAACGAAATTGAAAATGGTTATTCATTTTGATTTACATTTACTCTGTGTGGAGTATGAAGGGAACCAGTCTCGTTGGAACTTTACCGCGCTGAGCAGATGTGACGTGAATTGTAAATTGTAGAATTCCCTCATCTTCCTTAGTCTCAGCATCCGTATGGCTTGCAAATTGTAGAAGCCTCGGAGGTGTAACCAGAGAAGGTTCCCATTGTTTTCATTCTGGTGGGATATGTTATATGCCATTAGAGTGAAAACTTAGTTTTTTGCTAGCAGTTGCCGCTAGGGCATCTATGCCATTTCGTTCGTTGCAATTCGGGACTGCACGCTGGGGTTTGTTTTGGTTGGATCAGGGAGAGCAGCATATGTGCCTCCTGATGAGAGACTAATAAGTTTCGAAACCGGTAGAGGTGCTTGCAGCACTCTCTGATTGGACTGGAATATGGTTCGGCTGTATTTTCGTTTTGCAACGAAATTGAAAATGGTTATTCATTTTGATTTTTATACATTTAATTTATAAATAACTTTGAAAAACTCCTGATATAAGAATAAAAAACCGCTAAACGCCTTAAAAACGAGTGGCGTATACAATATTCCAGCTACAAAAGATCTGATATGAATATTACGTGGCCCGAAAATGTATTTTCATTTTGATGCAAAACAAAATTCTAGTTTTATTTTAAAAGATTCTTTCATGATATTTGCTAAATTTGAAGTAAACGCGCCACAAAGGAGTTTCAAAATTCAAACTGTATCAAAGTTACTCTTTTTTGGCGCGTTTACTTCAAATTTGGCAAATATTATGAAAAAATCTTTTAAAATAAAACTAGAATTTTGTTTTGCATCAAAATGAAAATCCCTTTTTGCGCCACGTAATATTCATATTAGACCTTTTGTAGCTGGAATATTGTATGCGCCACTCATTTTTACGGCGTTTAGCGGTTTTTTATTCTTGTAAAATATACATCTATTCATGTATTGCTATAGTATTTTTACTACAAAAACGTTATTACGTAGGTCAAAATTTTTGACGTAAGAGAACTGTCAAAACATTAGAATGTGACTTTTCATTATTGCTATGTTTATTATAAACACGGCAATAATGAAAAGTCACATTCTAATGTTTTGACAGTTCTCTTACGTCAAAAATGTTGACCTACGTAATAACGTTTTTGTAGTAAAAATACTATATGTACTATCTTTCCGGACAGATAGGTCTGGATCCCGCGTATGAAAAAAAGTTGATTAATAGCAAGCTGAAAATTTGTTAATAGCTTAAGGGTGTCTAATTGGACAAACTATGATATATGGGAATACTGGAACAGGGGCAGTTTTAATTGTGGAACAGGTTAAAAATTTGGAACGGTCAGACGACGAAAACGGCACATTTATTTTTTCCGACAGAACAGGCTTAAACTCTCCGAACACAGATTAAAATCTCATGCAAAAATCAGACTGCAATTTATCACCAAACGGGCGTTTTAATGAGTGGATTATTGCATCATTCGTGTCATTTGACATATTCTACATGTTCCACTCATTAAAACGCCCGTTTGGTGATAAATTGCAGTCTGATTTTTGCATGAAAGTTTAATCTTTGTTCGGAGAGTTTAAGTCTGTTCTGTCGGACAAAATACATGTGCCGTTTTCGTGGTCTGACCGTTCCAAATTTTTAACCTGTTCCACAATTAAAACTGCCCCTCTTCCAGTGTTCCCATATATCAAAGTTTATCCGACTAGACACCCTTAAACTATTAACAAATTTTCAGCTTGCTATTAATCAACTTTTTTTTCATACGCGGGATCCAGACCTAAGAGGGATGCAATTGCTATTTTGAAAGGTTTTTTAATATTACAAATAAATATTCTAAAAAGACAGGTTTGTCTGGTGAGATTCTCTACCTGCCAGGTGATCAAAAAAATTACGCGTGCATGAGGATGAAAAGCACTATAGGTAAGCTACAGTCTGATAAATAGCTGTTTGCGTCCTCGATGGCAGAGATTCCATTCGCTAGAACAAAATCGTGTGACCTGACAATACCCATGTTGTTGTACCTCAAAATGTTAGAGTAATTAATTTTTCGCACATTTTTCTTTTACATTGGTAGCAAATACTGCTTTTTTTTGTTTCTGAGCCATTTATGGAAGCATTATTTAATTTCATTATTAATTAATTTTCGAATTTTTTTTTTTAAATTTAGTCTGATTCTACTGTTTTTTATCTTACAAATCGCTAGTGGCATATTTAATTTATTCCGTCTGATGTAATCAATATCATTAGATTCAGCATTGGACTACAAATTGAACTAGTAAACCTACAAAGCAAAATCCAAAAGCTTATAATTAATCCCAAAATATAATTAATTTGATAAAAGTTTTATTGAGCAGTATGTATATAGAGCAGATATTACCGTTGTACTCAATCGGTACAAATATTAACTTGCATTTAATTAGATTACGGTGCTATGTGTTAATGACAGAATCCACAAAACGTATTGAATAAATCAGTTTAATTACATTTAACTCAAAACTCTGTTTTCAAATTTATTTAAAGATTATTCAAAGAATATAAATATCATATCACTGCATCATTTATACAGATAAAATATAAGAACTATATTACAGTACCTAAATATGTCCCCATAGTCAAACAGTAGAAAAATTACAATTGTTACTAACTATACAGGGTGTCCCGAAAATATTGGTCATAAATTATACCACAGATTCTGGGGTCAAAAATAGGTTAACTGAACCTCACTTACCTATATACAATAGTGCACACAATAAAAGTTACAACCCTTTGAAGTTACAAAATGAAAATCAATTTTTTTTTCAGATATCGAAAACTAGAGATTTTTCATTGAAAATGGACATGTGGCATTCTTATGGCAGCAGCATCTTAAATAAAAATTAAAGTGAAATTTGTGTACCCCATAAAAATTGTATGGGCGTTTGTTCCCTTAAACTTCCCCCTCTTTTGTGTACGTTCCAATTTAATTATTAGTGTGGCACCATTAGTTAAACACACTGTTTTTAAAACATTTTTGCCTCTAAGACTTTTTCGATAAGCCAGTGTTTATCGAGATATTTAGAATATTTATCTAATCCTCTACATATTTGTATATTATGGTTATATACGAGTATAGAGACCTGTTAATAATCTGAAAATGTATTTATAATTTACATTTTTAAGTAAATTTTAAAAAAGAGGCCACATCTCGATAAAGGGTGACTTATCACAAAAAGACTAAGGGCAAAAAAGTTTTAAAAACACTGTGTTTAACTAATGGTACCACAGTAATAGTTTAAATGGAACGTACACAAACATTTGGGGGGTTTAGAGGAACAAAACTCCCGTACAATTTTTTTGTAAATGTTTTAAATAAAAAAATATGAAAAAAATATTTTAAGAAACGCTTTTTTTTAGTTACGAGTGACTAAAATTAAAAATATTATAAAAAAATCAACTAAATAGCAAAAAATAAAAAAAATTTAAAAAATCTAACACATTCGTCAAAGAAAAGCGTGGCGCGTCTTCATCGAATAAACGGTTTTCGCCCCACGCTTTTCTTTAACGAATGTGTTAGATTTTTTCAATTTTTTTTTATTTTTTGCTATTTAGTTGATTTTTTTTATAATATTTTTAATTTTAGTCACTCGTAACTAAAGAAAAGCGTTTCTTAAATTTTTTTTCATATTTTTTATTTTTTTACCTTTTATTCTTACACTTTTCAAACATTAAAATATATCATCATGTTTATTAAAATATTTATAAAACATATGATGTACAAACATGAAAAGTAGTCGGAATCGGCAAAAAATTTGAAACTTTATTGTTTATTTATGAATCATAACGTAAACAATTAACGTAAACAGTGAAATTATGTATAGTTCATATAATTAGCTACAATCTGTAAAAGTTTCAAGTTTCTTCATTGTAAAAAACAAGAGAATTTAAGCATTTTCCGTTAAAATCGCTTTTTTATTTAAACAATTAATAAACATAAAAAAATTTATTTTATTGACTATTCGCGTATTGCTCCCGCGAATGCATATGTCTACAAATTTTTAGTCAATTGCATTGAAGATAAGGCAGTCAAATTAACGTCCAAAAATTAGACCCAAATGATTGAACTAAAGAAAAGCGTTTAATTAATACGCCAAAACGAATTCTAACATTAATTGTAGCACAAAACGTCTCTACCAGTGGTTTTTCTAAGACTACGATAAAAACACGAATTTTTTAAATTCGAGTTTTGGTTGAAGTTTTGTTTCGTATAGTTAGTATTGAAATTTGACATCAATAAGCGCGATTTTTATATAAACAAATAGATCAGCGTTCAAAATTTGAAACTTTATTGTTTATTTATGAAGCATAACGTAAACAATTAATGTAAAAAGTGAAATTATGTATAGTTCATATCATTAGCTACAATCCGTAAAAGTTTCAAGTTTATACATTGAAAAAAACAAGATAATTTAAGTATTTTCCATTAAAATCGTTATTTTTATTTAAACAATTAATAAACATAAAAAACTTTTTTTATTGACCATTCTGTATTGTTCCCGCGAACGCATATTTCTGCAAATTTTCATTCATTTGCATTGAAGAAAAGGCAGTCAAATTAACGTCTAAAAATTTGACGCAAACTATTGAACTAAAGAAAAGCGTTTAAAAAAAGAAGCCGCATCTGGATAAAATCTCGCTTATCGAAAAAATACTAAGAGCCACAAAAGTTTTAAAAACGTTGGTTTAACTAATGATACCACAGTAATGAATTAATTGGAACGTACACAAAATTTTGGGGGGGTTTAAGAGATCAAAACCCCCATAAAATTTTTATGGGGTGGACAAATCTCACTATAATTTTGTTTTAAGATGATCCTGACATAACAATAATACATGTCCATTTTCAATAAAAAATCTTTAATATTTTTCGATATATTGAAAAAAAAATCGATTTTCATTTTGTAACTTCAAAGAGCTGTAACTTTTTTATGAGCACATTTTTACTAAGGTAAGTTAGGTTCAATCGAACTATTTTTGACTCCTGGATGTGGGGTATAATTAGTGTGACCAACTCCAATTTAGTTGAATTCGGGACAAAACTGAAAAAAATACTTGAAATCCGGGACTTTTCAATGAAAATCGGGCCATTTTTTATTTTTTAAATATAGGGCTTTAATACCATCATTTTATTGCTTATTTAACATTTTTATGTTGACAATGATATTTTTAATGGGATTAAACCACAATTGGTTATAATGATAATAATTAAATTTTTGTTAGTTTTTGAAGTTTCGACTTCCAATCATTCTCAAAAAAGGAAAAATTAGAAAATAAAGTGATGTTGGATTTTCAGTAGTAATTGCACAAGAGCTCTGAAATTATTGAATTTTCCCGAGTGACACTTTGACAGTTTTAATTTCACGAGCCGAAGGCGAGTGAAATTATGTCAAAGTGTCACGAGAGCAAAAATTCTATATTAATTTCAGAGGTCGAGTGCAATTTGTTGCGATTATTTCATGAATAAAACTGTTCAAAACCAAAATTTTATTGTAATTTATTTATGTAAGTACCATTAAACACACAGTTTTTATAAATATTTGACGATTGAAAGTCATCACTTTTATAATTTTTAAAACATTAATTGTCATTAATGTCACTGAATGTATTTTTTCGTAGCAACGAAGGGCATCTGACGTAATATACTTAACGACGGGAGATTATCAAAAATTATCGATTTAATTCAGATTTCTGTAGCTTTCTATTGGTCAGAAACTCCTATGAATGAAATAATCATGTAAATATAACCTTAGGTTAATATAAAAATGTAATTATCATTACAACCAATTGTGGCTTAATCCAATCAAAGATATAATTTCCAAACAGGCCACAAGAAAACAGCTTCAAAACATTTAAAAATCAATCAATTCATATTTTAAATTGACCTCAACAAACAAAATATGATGTATTGTTGCAATGTAATTCTTTACATTGCTTATTTTTTAAAATCATAATTATTGGCGATTTTTTTAGTCCTAACAATTTAATTTGATGTGAATTCTTAAAATATTAACGAAAAAAATTGAATTTTACCAAAAAGTTGAAAATTCGGATGGCCCGGAAGCTTTGTCCTGGACGCCGGGTCATGACTTCGTAATTCGGGTCATGTCCCGGATTTTTCGGGCTAGTTGGTCACACTAGGTATAATTTATGACCAATCTTTTTGGGACACCCTGTATAATATACACCGTTTTTAGACGTCAACGCCATTCCGGGAGGGATCTATGGAGTATCACCGAGCCGCAAGCCCTCATCCCTTGCCGCACCGCTACCCATAGGCCGATCAGGCACCAGCTTATTCCAGACCAAGCCGTAGATTCTTTAAAATTTAGTCCATCTGACTTTTACAAACTGTCTTACAGAAAATACACATACTTACTCATACTACTCGTCTATAAACATCCCGTCACCAAACATATAAAACAGTTATGATAAATATCATGGGGTGTACTTGAATCAACTTACGATTAACAAGTCCCGTGTGGATCTTTCTATTTCTAAAAATATGATGCAAAGTATTAATCCACTAAACACCTTCTTCTTCTTCTTTAGGTGCCGTGTCTGTATTCAGACGTTGGCCATCATCATGTTTCCAAGTTCCTGAGATCTCTCTCTATCGGCTGCTGAGCGAAATAATTCTTCTACTGTGCAGTCACACCATTGTCTAATATTAGGCAGCCATGAAAGTTTCTTTCGACCAATCCATCTCTTTCCCTCCACTTTTCCTTGTATTATAAGGCGAAGCAGATGGTATTTAGGTCCTCAACTTATATGGCCGAAGTATTCTGTTTTTCTCCTCTTTATGATGTTTATTAGCAGACGTTCTGAATTCAGCATTTGAAGAACATCTTCATTGGAAGTGTGCGAAACCCACGATATCTTTAGGATTCGTCGATAGCACCACAATTCGAATGCTTCTATTTTGTTTAGCATTGTGGTTTTTAACGTCCATGTCTCACAACCATGCAATAATATAGACCACACATAACATTTCAGCACCTTCTTTCGAATATTTATAGACAGGTTTCTGTTGTATAAAACTGGTTTCCAGATCATAAAAGCCTTCCGTGATATTTCGATCCTAGTTATGATCTCTTCATCAGAGTCACAATTTACATTTAACCAGCTGCCACGGTACTTGAAATGATTTACCCGTTCTAACTATTCTCCATCAAGAGAAAGCTGACCTTGATCTATATTAATCTTTCCAACTGCCATCCACTTTGTTTTTTAAATGTTGATTTTAAGGCCTCTCCGATAACTTGCTTCACTGACTAGATTTAGTAGTGTCTGAAGATCTTGTAAATTTTCAGCAAGAATGGCTGTATCGTCAGCGTATCTAATATTGTTGATTATTTCTCCGCCTAGCCTTACTCCCTCTTGTCTGTCATCCAAAGCCTCCCTAAAGTTTTCTTCAGAGTACAGATTAAAAAGGGTGGGTGATAAAACACAACCTGGGCGTACTCCACGTTTTATCGGCAGTTTTTCAATACGACTGTCTCCAATTTGGATAGAGGCTACTTGATTGTAATATAAGTATTTCAGCAGTCTTATATCGTAGTGGTCAAGTCCTGCTGCCTGCAGGCAATCGAAAAGTCTATTATGTTGCACTCAGTCGAATGCCTTTTCGAAGTCGATGAAACAAACATAAACGTTCTCTCGGAATTCACAACTTTTTTGTAATAGAACTCGCATACAAAATAGTGCTTCTCTAGTTCCTAGACCATTTCTAAATCCAAATTGCCTATTACCCATTCTAGTTTCGCACAGAAGGAATAATATACGGTTTTGTATAATACGTAAATAAGTGTGTGACTCATCAAACTGATTAGTCTAAAATCGCTGCATTTGGTGGGCCTGCTTTTCTTTGGTAATGTTATAAACAGTGACTCCAACCAATCATCTGGTATTTTTCCTTCGTTGTAAATTTTGTTAAAGAAATTAGTCAAGCAGGTAATGTTTTCCTCATCTAAAAGTTAAGTAGCTCAACAGGGATTTGATCTGGTCCAGGTGCTTTATTGTTTTAGGCTTGTTGTATTGCTTTTATGACTTCTGACTTCAGTGTACTGGGACCTCTGTCTAATTGGTTATCACAGGTAGTATTTGGAGCATTTTTTCGAGAAGCATCGTCAAAAAGGTCACTGATGTGTCTCTCCCATTCTTTGCACTGTTGTTCGTGATCACAAATTTTTCCTTCTGCGGTTTTAAGTACGTGAGCATTTTTCTGTTTTCTAATTCCGGAGGTATATTTAAGTTTCTTGTGGAGGTTGAAATTGTCATGCTTTTTTTGGAGGTCTTCTTTTTCTTTACATGAGTTCTCGAGCCAGGATTCTTTGGCCTGTTTAATTTTTCTTTTTATGAGTTTGTTGGTTTCACGGTATTTGATAATATTTCTATTTTTGTATTTTCGTCGAACTTCCATCAGGTCTAGAATTTCTTGGTTCATCCAGTCATTTTTTGCCAACATTGTAGGTGTTTTTAAAAATTCCCTTACGTCTTGTAAAATCGAGTTTGAATATCGTACCAACATTCGTTAATAGTTCTGTTTTCGTTTGATATATTTGATATTTTGTGCATTTTACTATTTATCTGCTCTGATATGTGTTCGCGCGTTTGGGTGTTTTTAAGGGGGTCGAGATATATCTTACTAGGCTTAGTTGGCTTTGTTAGTTTCTTTAATTTAATTTGTATTTTGGAGCAGAGTAAATTATGATTTGAGTTTATGTCGGCGCCGGCGTAAGTTTTTACATCTTTAATACTGTTCCGAAATCGATGGTTTATTAGGATGTAGTCTATTTGATTCCGTACTATTCTACCTTGATGTCCATCTTGAGGATATTTCCACGTGTAGAGACGCCTTTCTGGAAGTTGAAACCAGGTATTTGTAATGACGAAGTCATTTTCTTGGCAGAATTCTATTAGACGCTCACCTCTTTGATTTCTCTCTCCCAAGCCAAACTTTCCAGTGATTAAACACCTGCCCCAAGGAAATTAGGACTCAAAATTATCATGCTTCGTGGGGATCTTCTTATTGCTAATTATCAAAGAAACATCATCAGCTTTAACATCACTTTACAGTAATCAAAACTGATGAGGAATATCAAATTTGGTGTGGATCTTCTTATTGCTAGATACCTCTTCTTCTTTAGACATAATATGACATTATAATTTCGTCATTAAATCTGTTAAAACTTTTCGTCAGCGCTGTACTAAGCGAAATCATATTTTGAGTGTTCATATCATTAACTGGCATGCATTTAGTCTAGATAGAAACATGTGTAATACTTATGCTCTGTAGCCACTTTCTTAAGTTGAAAACCGTCGAATAATATAAACACAAGAGTTCAAATATCGACTAGGAATGTTAATGTTATGAATTGTTCATTATTCTGGCTAAAGGTATAATATTCTTCTCCAAATTTTATTTCATGTTCTCAGTTTTTCGCCAATATTGCACATGACATTACGTAACTAATGCAGTTATAGAGTTTTATTAGTGAAAAAAACAGTAGTTTGTGGTAAGTTTGAATAATTTGTATTAATTTTATATCATTATTAAAACAGAAAATTTTGATTGGTAACTCTGGATGTTATCGAAATATAAAACAATTCTAAGCTAGACAAAATGAATAAGGGAAAGTGGTACAGTTTTTAAATTATTGTAAAGTGAAATGCATTGCGTTTAAAGAGTTCTATTTTTTTCAGAAAAAATACAACTAATTCTTGGTACGCCATTGACCAATCCTGGTATAGGAAAATTTCTAAAGGACAACCAAAGAAATGCTGAATTTGAATTTGAAATTTTAAAGCAAGAGATTAGAAGCATCGATATAAAAGGCAATATCCTCACGAAAAACGAAAATCTCGGGACTTCTCCTCCGCGAAATGGAACATGGAACTGTAATTCTACGGAATATTTGCATATTTTTTTAATTCCAGCGACAGACCCGCCTGAGTGACATTTTCCGCATGATAACGACACTCTTCTCCGATTTTTATCGCCGTAGAACAAATTTCTTGATAGATACAGTTTTCATTGGGAAATAGGATAAATTTGCATATCAAAACTTTTATGCTGAATATGAAATTGGTTTGGAATTCGTCTTCGGATTTAGGAGTAATAAAGTTAATATACACTGCGAGTCAGAGGAAACGGGCGGCCCACAAAATTAGTCATTTTTGATATCTCGAATTTCCTAAAACTGTTGTCCGATATAAGTGATTTTAAAACCTTTTTATATACTTGGCTTCGTCTTTGTCACTGTCTCCGCAAATTTTGTAATCCATTTTAAACAGAGTTGTAGGCTACCTAGGCACCTGAAAGCCTTTTCAGAATAGCTCAGAAGTTGCTATCAATGCAATATTTAACTGCTATTATATGGATAAATCTTCTTCTTCTTCTTCTTCGTGGGACTAGGATTACTCCTATTTGTCTACCTCTTATTCTGTTTCAGTTGTTGTTGACTCTGCATTGTCTTTTCACCTTTTCTGTTGCCTTCCAACGGTTCTTCTGCTATGCGGCTTGTTGTTTTTACAGATGTTCGCTAATCTATATGTTTCCATTCGTTTTACATGTTCGTTCCAGTTTATGGATAAATAGATTTTTTTAATCTCAAACTATTTTAAAAATATGACTAATGCAATGACATTTAGATTCCATTTTAAAGTACGTCAAAAAATCGATAATTACAAATTGATACTGGCTCAGTGGTAGAGCATTAGACTGCAGATCGAGAGGTCCCGAGTTCGAAACCCGGCTGTTGCAGATCTTTTTTTAATTTTTTAAATAAATAATTTAAAGTTAATATACTTAAAGTTCATATTTTATAAGTTAATTTTTATATATAAATATTATATATACAATTTTAAATATGTTCTTAGGTTTATATGAGTTTAAATCCGCTAGAGAAAATATGCCTCTAAAATAGTTGATTACAAAATTCTTTTATGGCAGAAATTGAAACAACAAAATAGTTTATAATTTTATATTGGGTCCTCATAAATAATGAAAACGTTTTATTATAGAAAGTTCTTTCTTATAATAGTGTAATTATTTTTAAAATGTTATAGCCTTATTCTTTAACAATATCACTGTAATAATATTGTTGTAAGACAGGTAAATTGTCATTGTATACCGGGTGTACCAATCAAACTGTGTTATTTTTCTCAAAGTTCACCACACCCTGTGGAATATTCTAGCATTTACAAAATACTGAAATTATCACTCAACTATAGCCTCAGGTTTTCTTAATATCATATTTTTGAAAAATGAATAACCATTTTCAATTTCCAAATACCAAAATGAATTTCCAAATACCAAAAAAAATACATAAAAATGAATAACCAAAATTGTTTTCATTCTGGTGGGATATGTTATATGCCATTAGAGTGAAAACTTAATCATATTTTTGATTCATTCGCTTATGTTGGATAATAAAAAAGTTAGGTACTTTAACTAATAGCCATGTTCGACAAACTTCAAGGGGTAATTCTGCATGAAAAAATAATGACCGTTTTTTTTTACATATAAACATATATATGTCTGCAAATGATTCATTTCCGAGATACGGGATGTTGTTTCTTACAAACTTACGAGTTTTTTTTGCTCTAAAACCGGTTGAGATATGCAAATGAAATTTGGTAGGTTTTAAGAGATAGTTATTGCGCATTTTTTGACATGCCATTAAGAATATTATATTCTCCATTGGCGCGCATACGGGTTATATTACCGCATCGTCATTTTGTAAGAAAAAAGTCAACATCCCGTATCTCGAAATAGAAGCATTTACGGACATATGTTTGTAAAGCAAACGGTCATTATTTTTCATGCAATTACCCCTTAAAGTTTGTCGCACTTATTTTGAAACCCCTTGCCTGATGAAGGGTATGGCTAGTTGCTAAAGTACATAACTTTTTATTCACAAAATATCTGGGAATCCATCTGGACCGACGGATACTTGGAGGACACATCGCATTATGAGTGCAATACTATCGTAAGTCAACAAAAATTATTTTTTGAAATAATCGGGAAAAATGTTTCATTTATAGCACTTTATATGAGTGCTAGACTATTCTAACTAAAAATTTAATTTTCATGGTATAATTCCCAAGTTAAGATACTATAATATTCGCGTATAAGGCTTATCGTTTTTGTGCAAGACTATCGCATTAGAAAAAATATGATAGTCTTACATCTAATTGCCGTACGCGGCAATAAATTTGGGTAAATATCTTATAGCAAAATGTGATAGCATTACACCCAAAATATTTACGAATAACGACAAAAATTCAAGAGTTTAGTTTCATATTATTAGTGACTAAGTTCAGTTTGTGTCTGCTAAATTATACCTATGATCTTAAAGCGTTAACAACTAACATAGGAAAACAGTTTACAACACATATTAATAATGGGAAGGTAATTTGGAGTAACATTAAGTGATGCAGTGTAGAAAAGATTCCCCACATTCTATATTTTATAAAACAAGCTTTGAATCAGACACGTTTAAAGAAATCTTAATTATACGTTCCAACAGACGAATATCTGAATGCATCATAAAAGATGTAGTTCTTGACAATGCCTACAATGAACCCCTGTGTATAAGTTTCCTCCCTAGGGAGGAAAAGTAAAAGTGACGTCATGATATTTCATTCATGAAATATAACTTATTGACGCCCTGTACAATATCTATTTTGTATTACGTAAGTATCTATACATTTTAACGTTTATGTATAAAACACCCTGTATTTTGCAGAATGGTAAAAAACAGTAAATTGATATTTTAATTTAACAATGTTTACATTAATAATTTGACTAAAATTTGACAGTTGACAGTTATATTGTACCTACTTGTTAGTTTTAGTTCTAATAAATTTTGTTGGTTAGTTACATTAATAAATTAAGTAAAAATAAAAAAAATACTTGATATTTGAGGAAGGTGGAAAAACCATATGTATAACATGGGCGTAAAGTGTCTTTTCCTCCCTTGAATGATTCCTCCGCTACGCGTCTGGCAGTAAACTTCATTCTCGGGAGGAAAAGTAGCACTTTCCTCCCTTGTTATACAAATAGCTATTGCCGGTCCCTAACGTTCAGTCTCCGGTCTTGACCGGTAAAGCGCTATTTTCTTTGTAAAAAAATATCCAAAAAGTGAACATTTTCTGGTCCAGCTTAAAAAAAGTTTTCCCATCTTTGGACTGTGTTATCATTTTTGTGCGAATTAGCACACTTTCTATCATATTTTCTGCTTAATCTGCGACAGCAATTTTCTACTCTGCTTTATATAGACTCGTCGTGAATGAGAGCCGTGCTTTAGTTCGCGTACTTTATTTTATTTTGCTGTCAGACGACTTAATATTCCGTGATTAGTTCTTTTTTGTCTTCCGGCTAATATCTTTTGCCGCGTACACCGTTATAAACGCAGCTCTAAAAGCGACAACACCACGTTACTCTTTTGTTTAGAGCTCAAGTCACTTCCTGCCTTTAATTTGCCCTTTAAACTAATAATTTCCAGCACTTAGATGTTGTCGACAACTTGGGATTCTGTCTTTTACACCGAGCTATGTATAATTAAAACGGAGTTCTAAGGAGACTTAATTTTAGCTAAAGCGGAGTAGTTAATGAGAAATGGTATAGAGGAGCGCCCTCTATGCTGAGGGCTGTTCCCTAATTTCGCAAGGGGTGCTACATACAGGGGCGGGTCGTGAGAATTATACGTGAACTAACGACTTAAACTCATCGATTACAGCACTTAAGGTTTGGGAATATTGTTTAGAGGAGTTCGCGATTCGAACGATTTAATCTGTTAATACTGGCAAATATGTATTTGGGATAGTCTCGATGCTGATTCGAGTTTTTAGGAAATACATAAATTATGCTAGAATGTAAATATAATTGTCAACGTTTTATATTTTTTTAGTATATTCTTCTTCTTCATTCCAGAAAACATTCTATAGGCAAGAGTTAAGTGAAATAATTGACCTAAATATACCAATTAAAAATAAAGAATATCATCATCAACATCATACTCATCCTCGTCATTATCATCAGTGGCATCACAACTCGTTATGAGTCAAAGCTTTTTTTAGAACAATGCTCCATTCACCTCTATCTCTGGTCACTTTTCTCCATGCTTCAACTCCAATAAATCTTAAAACGTCTTCCAACTTGTCTTCATACCTATATCCTGGTCTTCCTTTGGTTCATTTTTTAATCGGCCCTCTTAGGTCAAAGACTTTTGTGAATGTTGCACTTTCCTTTCACCTAATTACATGCCGTAATGAAATGACAATTCTTATTTTACTTACAGCACCTTTAAATAGTTAGATAGAGATCAGACTATATAAACTATTCCCTTAGATTTCGTAACCACGAGAATCGTATATTTTCTACGTCTATTTCACCTTTTATTTTGCCCTCCATATTCAAACGCACCAACATTATTCTAATATCCTTTAAATTGTCTATCACATTGTCTTGTCTATTGACAGTGTTTTTCAATCTTTTTGATTTTGCGACCCCTTTACAAGTTGAAATATTCTGGCGACCCCCTGGTGTCATAGAAAGTCAAAGAAATAATTTAATTAAAAACTAAATAGGTTAGGTATTAATTTTTTCCTATTTTGGTACATTTATCTTTTATTCACGCGGGCCAAAAATTAAAGAACAGCCAAAATTTTGCTTTAGAGTTTGACGAATCTACAGGTGTTTGCGACTGTGCACAGTTTGCAGTATTTGTGCGCTTTGAAGCAGATGAGAATATCATGGAAAAAATCTTATTGTGCAAAGCACTTTCTGCAAACACTACTGGCCAGTGTTTGTACGAAATGCTTTTAGAAACACTTGCAACTACAATATTGATTGGGAAAAATATATCGCTATTTGTAGCGATGGAGTTAAAGCTATGAATGGGAAAAATAACGGACTCATTTCAAAATAAAATCGATAATGCCAAACATATCCTGGACACACTGTTTTCTTCATCGACAGCCTGTAAGGTAGTACCTTCTGATATAAATAACGTGCTCAAGGAGGTAATAAAAATTGTAAATTCTATCAAAGGTAAAGCTTTACAAACCTGGCAACTTGGCAAGTCAGAATCGTTTGTGAAGATATGGATTTGCTTCATAAAAATCTCCTTTATCACACAGATGTCAGTTGGCTATCCAAAAGAAAGGTACTGACAAGAGTTCTGGCAGGGTTTGTCTGACCCTATTGGCTCTTGAAATTAGCATTTTGGCAGATATTTTTAGCCACCTTAATAATTTGAACAAGAACCTTCAAGAAAGAGAAGATAGTATTTTAACAGCTAAAGATAAAGTAAAAGCATTTCACGCAAAACTTCGCTTGTGGTCAACCTCTCTGTGCAAAACAAAATGTTTGAGTATTTTCCATGTATTTAGAAGATTGATGAAGATAATGCAACAGACCAAAGTTTTGCAGTATCGGTTCACATTCCTTGCATGATACAGAGCTTGCATAATTTACAAGAGCAACTCTTGACATACTTCAGAGTTGTACTCTGAAGATGGTAATAGGTGTAGATGGATTATAAGTAAGCTCTTTGTTGGACACATCAATAGATCTGACTGATGTCAACAAAAATATAAAAGAATGTTTTCTGGATTCAGCTGCTGATGGCATGCTTAAAATGGAATTTTATTCGCAAAGTGTCGACGTATTTTGGATAAAAATAAAACACCAATATCCAGAGCTGGCAGGGAAGCTCTTAAATCGCCACTTCATACTTATGCGAACTGACATTTTCTTCAATGGTAGACATTAAAACTAAAAAGAGAAATAGACTCATTATCATCATCATCACGTAGCGTTACAACCCTGGGCGGGTCCTGGCTGACTGTACCGGGTGTCCCAATAAGAATGGCTCTCGGCCATATCTCAGGAACGGTTCATAGTACAACTTTGAGAAAAAAATTTTTATAACAAAAGTTGCCTCGGGAAAAGCCTGGAAATTATTTTCGTAATTGTAGGTTCACCGCTAGAGGGCGTAATTTAATATCAAAAATTAAAAAATCAAAATTTTACAAAATTTGCCTAACTAAAGGGCACTGGAAATCCCATCATCGTATTCCTCATAAAATTCTGCGCATATTTGATTTCACAAGTTTAAGTCTACCTTTGCAAATAAAAGGTGGGGGTTAGTGGGAACCTTGTTATGAAAAAAAGGCTGTAAGTCCGGTTCTGCTAAATCGAATTTTGCAAACTTGGTCTTGTTGAAAACATCTTTTTTTCGTCAATTTAAGAGTTATAACTTCGAAACAGCCTATTAAGTAATATACCAGCTAGGACGCGTTATTTAAATATTTTCAGAAATCTAGTTTTCTTTGGAAAATATTAAATACAAGTATGCACTTTTAATCCTGTATTACAAAATTAGATCAAATTATCAACAGAATAGCGAAAACCGCATGTCGATACCTTTTTTCTATCCCGAGATATCTTAACAAACGTGTAAATTTTAAACATAACTTTGCTGTCACCGGTAAACGAAGTTAAGGAAAGGTAGGTAGTGTGCTGTGGAAAAAACAAAGAAACATTTTTTAGATGTCAACGTGTATTAACTAAAACAACAATAAGACAAACAACACTATAAAATACAACAAAGAAATAAAATAAACTACTTAGTGACGACTTAAATATTCAAATTATGGCCCATAATTTTCGATGCAAGTATTTACTGTTTAAGAGTATATTGAACAGCAGTTTCAATTTCTGCTCTCGCAATGCTTTGCATTGCGTTTCCTACTCTCTGGATCATGTTTTCTCGTGTAGTGGGCCTAGCAGCAAAAACAAGGTCTTTAATCAGCCCTCATAAATGCAAGTCTAAAACAGTTAAATCTGGTGATCTGGCTAGCCAAAAAATAGGCTTCCACGTCCTATCCATCTATCAGCGAATGACTCATCTAAAAAATCTCTTACTACTCTGGAAAAATGCGCGGGACAACCATCGAGCTGAAACAACATGGACCTACGAACTGCTAGCGGTACATCTTCTAGAAGAAGAGGCAATTCATTCCTTAAAAAAATTAGATAGTGTTCAGCAATGATAGCATTCTCGAAAAAAGAGGGTCCAGTTATCTGACTATCACCAGATATGTTTGGCGTGGGGACGGTTTGGTATTTTACTTTTATTTAGGTATGGGACGGATTAAAGACCTTGTTTTTGCAGCTAGGCTTTTCGAGCATTTCGAGAGCAGAAATTAAAACTGCTACTCAATCTATTCTTGAAAGAGTAAATGCTTGAATCAAAAATGATGGGCAATAATTTGAACATTTAAGTCATCACTAAGTAGTTGTTTTTATTTTTTGTTATATTTTATAGTGTTGTTTGTCTTAATTAATTATAATTTTGTTGTTGTTTTAATTAATTATATACGTTGAGATATGGAAAATGTTTCTTTGTTTTTTCCACAGCACACTGCCTTTCCGTTTACCGGTGACAGTAACGGTTACGTTTAAAATTTACACGTTTCCTTTAATATCTCGAGAGAGAAAAAAGGTATCGACATGCGGTTTTCGCTATTCTGTTGCTAATTTGATCTAATTTTGTAATACAGGATTAAAAATGCATACTTGCATTTAATATTTTCCAAAGAAAACTAGATTTCTGAAAATAATTAAATAACGCCTCCTAGCTTGCATATTACTTAATAGGCTGTTTCTAAATTATAACTCTTACATTGACGAAAAAGAGCTGTTTTCAACAGGACCAAGTTTGCAAATTCGATTTAGCAGAACCGGACTTACAGCCATTTTTCATAACAAGGTTCCCACTCACCCCCACCTTTTATTTGCAAAGGTAGACTTAAACTTGTAAAATCAAATATACGCAGAATTTTATGAAGAATACGATGATCCGATTTCCAGTGCCCTTTCATTAGGCAAATTTTGTAAAATTTTGATTTTTTAATTTTTGATATTCAATTACGCCCTCTAGCGGTGGACCTACAATTATGAAACTAATTTCCAGGCTTTTCCCGAGCCAACTTTTGTTATAAATATTTTTTTCTCAAAGCTGTACTATAAACGGTTCCTGAGATATGGCCGAGAGCCTTTCTTATTGGGACACCCGGTACAACTTTCTTCCAATTTGTTCGGTCTTCCATCAACCTAGGGTCAAATGGAATGTTAATTTTTCGGAGATCTGCTTGGATGTTATCTCTGTATCGCATTCTGGGACGTCCGAGTGGTCTTTTGCCTGTAGGATTCTCCCCCCATACCAGTCTTAAAAGTCTCTCGTTATAGACTAAGAGCCGCTATAGGTGAGCACTGTGCCGTCACTTTTCAGTGGCACATGCGTCTACAGTGGCGCATCAAACTTTCCACTTATGGACGGGATACATAAATTAAAAAATACCCTCCCTCATTACCAGAATTTAATTTTTTTCATTTTTTTTAAGTTTTATGTGATTAAGACATAAGATTCATCGTAATTTTAACCCACCACCCCCTTCTCCCTGCCCCCACCATCAAAAAATTTATTTTTCGATTTTATTTTTTTTTGGTGGGATGAAATCAATTTTAAAATTTCAAAAAATTTACACGCATAGTTAAGGCTTTTATAAAACACGTCTATTTTTTATAGACCTGTAGGTTAAATGTACATAACCTCAAAAAAAAGTTAAAATTTTTTTTTTGAAAAAAAGTATCTAACTTTTTTTTGGGGATAGCAGCTGCAGATCTAATTTTTTCTTAGTCTTGTGTATTTTATCAAACACTATATTTCTAATTTTTTTCAAATTTTTCTGTAACGTTAGTCACCTTCAAAAATCCAAAAAACTGTTTTTTAAGGGGGTTTTGGGGGGTTTGAACGTGTTTTTCTGATTTTTAAATATTCTAAAGAACTCATTTACTTCAAGTTATATATAACCTATAAAAACAAAATTGATTTGATATATTATGAAGTCTATAAAATAGGGAAAATCCCCCAAAACCCCTCAAAAAACAGTTTTTCGGATTTTTGAAGGTGGGGAGGCTTACGGAAAAATCTGAAAAAAATTAAAAATGTAGTGTTTGATAAAACACACAAGATTAAGAAACAATTAGACCTTTTTTATAAAAGTTATACGCTTTTTTGAAAAAAAAATTTCTTTTAATTTTTTGAGGTTATGTACACTCTACCTATGAGTCTATAAAAATAGGCATGTTTTATAAAAGCCTCAAATATGCGTGTGAATTTTTTGAATTTTTAAAATTGATTGCATCCTACCAAAAAAAAAATAAAAACGAAAAATGAAGTTTTTGATGGTGGGTGCAGGGGGAAGGGGGTGGTGGATTAAAATCACGATGAATCCTATGTGTTAATCACATAGAACTTAAAAAAGTAAAAAAAAATAATTCTGTTGGTAAGTTCTGTTAACTTTTAATTAATTTATCCCGTCCATAAGTGGAAAGTTTGATGCGCCACTGTCGACGCATGTGCCACTGAAAAGTGACGGCACAGTGTTCAAACGTTTTCTTTTAGGTTCTACTATTTAAGTTATAGGGTCCCATCGTGCCTAAAATGATTAAGAAATTTCACCTATAGCGGCTCTTAGTCTATTATGAAGCCTGTGCACGTGGTCTGCCCATATTAGATTAAAAAATTATTTGATTAATAACCTTTCAAAAATAGTACCACAATTCTTATAAACACCCTGTATATTAAGTGGTGGCAGTGGTGACAATAAGCAGCTCTGTCTTACATCCTGAAGAATATCTATTTCTTCCGATATTTGACTCCTAGTTCTTATTTTGAGTTTCCGGTTCCAGTAGAGGTTTGAAATTACTCTGATATCGCGGCTGCCGACGGTTTCAGTTTCAAGATATTGATTAGTTTATCTTGTTTGACCTTGTCAAATGCTTTTTAGAAATCAATAACGCATGTGTACATATCTCGATTCATGCCTAGCTTTCTTTACATGAGCACATTTATACCTAATAATATTTCCTTAGTTTCCACGCCGTTTCTAAGACTAATTGGTTATCATACTCCATTTTCTTCCATGATTTGGTTTTGATTTGTATAATTAATTTGTTAAGAGGAAAAGAAAAAAATGCAAAATTTTGACGCCTGTCAAATATTTTCAATGTATTTTAAATGTAATAATTTTTTTCGAATGCTGAGAAAACTAATAAGTAATTGAAATATATTTTTGAAAAATTTAAAGGCAGAATGAAAGACAACTTCTTTACCGAGGGCCGTAAGTATCTTAGAATGAATAAAAAGTTTCTTTTGAATGAGATATTTGAAACTAAAAATCACACTAAATTTTCTCTTAGTTTTTCTCCCCTGTAACTTATTAAAATATACAATATAGAAGTTTTCAGGGACTTTCGGCACTCGGTAATAACGTAATCTTTCATTCGGCGTTTAAATTTTTCAAAAACAATTATAGTATGGTATAGTTAGACCCAAACCTAGACATCCAAAGTGAAAGTTATCCTCCAACACCAAATTGTTCTATATGGTCCACATAATGTTCAGAAAAAAGTCACACCATTTTGAGCGTCGGGTTTGGGGGGGGGGGAGAGGGGGGAGAAATCTGCAAATTCGTAGTTTTTTAAGTTTTTCGTCAATATTTCTAAAACTAAGCGTTTTAGCATGAACAACCCTCTACAAAAAATTGTTCTACATTAAATTTGAAATAAAAAAGGCCCTATGCATAACCCTTCTAAAATGAACGGTTCCAAAGGTACGGAGGTAGTATAGTATAATTGGTCCAAAAAAAGGCCTAACCCAGACATCCAAAGTAAAAGTTTTCCTTCAACGCCAAATTGTTCTATATGGTCCACATATTGTTCAGTAAAAAGTTACACCATTTTGCGCGTCCAGTTTGGGGTTGGGGGAGATGGGGGAGAAGTCGGTAAATTAGTAGTTTTTTTACGTTTTTCGTCAATATTTCTAAAACTATGCTTTAGTGCAAGGAATGTTCTATAGAAAAATATTCTATATAAAATTTAAAACAAAAAAGCTTCTATACATAATTGTTATAAAATCAACGGTTCCAGAGTTACGGAGGGTGAAAAGTGGAGGTCTTCGATACTTTTTATATTTACCGATTTCTCTCCCCTCTCCCCCCCAAACCCGACGCTCAAAATGGTGTGACTTTTTTCTGAACACTATGTGGACCATATAGAACAGTTTGGTGTTGGAGGATAACTTTCACTTTGGATGTCTGGGTTTTTGGTATAGTTATATCATAAATATTGCCCAACAAATATAAAAAGTATCGAAAATCTCGACTTTTCGCCCTCCGTAACTCTGGAACCGTTAATTTTATAACAATTATGTATAGAACATTTTTTGTTTTGAATTTCATATATAAAATTTTTGTATATAACATTGTTTACGCTAAAGCATAGTTTTAGAAATATTGACGAAAAACGTAAAAAAAACTACTAATTTACCGGCTTCTCTCCCATCTCCCTCCCAAACCGGACGCTGAAAATGGTGTAACTTTTTACTGAACAATATGTGGACCATATAGAACATTTTGGTGTTGGAGGAAAACTTTTACTTTGGATATTTTGGTTAGGCCTTTTTTGGACCAGTTATACTATACTACCTCCTTAACTTTGGAACCATTCATTTTAGAAAGATTATGCATAGGGCCTTTTTTATTTTAAATTTAATGTAGAACAATTCTGTATAGAGGGTTGTTCATGCTAAACGGCATAGTTTTAGAAATATTTGCGAAAAACTTAAAAAACTACGAATTTAGCGATTTCTCCCCCTCTCCCCCCCAAACCCGACGCTCAAAATGGTGTGACTTTTTTCTGGACATTGTGTGGACCATATAGAACAATTTGGTGTTGAAGGATAACTTTCACTTTGGATGTCTGGGTTATGCCATCTTTTGGATCAACTATACAATTCGAAAAATAAATGAATCCCATTTAAATAGCATTGAAGCCGAAAGTTCGTACCCATCCCCTAAAGTAGTCTTGTAAGTTTTCTACTGGTATTATTGTTTTCCTAGAATGGTCAATTCGTTTGTCTAAGTCATCTTTTATGCAACTGGTAGGGTTACAACCCAGTCTTGATTAGAACTTAAAATCCTAAGACTCAAAATTAGGTTAAATAAAATATAACCCTTAAGATACACCCCTGGCAACTAGCTGTGTCTTTTAACACTTTAAGGGCAAAATAGGTGTCGCGAGACATTAAAAAAGATCATTTAGTAATGTGCGAGAATTGTTGCCGGAGCTTCAAAGAGCCTTAATGAATATCTTGATTATAATTAGAGGAATGCTGTAAAGGGTTGATGTATTATTATGTCGAAAAGGGCTGAAAAGTTCCGAAATGAGGTGTTCTCTCGCTCGCTGTTCTCTCCTCTCGCAAAATATGTTTATTAATTGAATTAGAGTGCGTATTTGTGGAAATAACAGCCCTCCTTTGTATGTTCTTTTCCATTAGAGTAATTGAGATAAACGGTATGTAAATTATAAAAAGAAATTCTAGAAACTGTTACAACTCGGGGTTTTAGCCCACATAAGGTGACAGTTAACTCACAAAATACAAAGACAAATCAGACTAAATAGAGATTTGAGACTTGTCTAACGTAGATTAGAACGCAAAGGGGGGAACTATCATAGTCTGATCTATAATGATTTATATTGATACTTTTTGGGAATATGCAATTTGCAAGTTTTATATAAAGAAAAAAAAAACAATATTAAAATTAACTTAACCTTAAAGAGGTATAAATTAATATTTGGTCCTTTGAAAACTCGTTACAATATTCTGTCAAACAATTTATTCTTATATTGTAAAATTCGAACTACCACATAAAATTGGGGAGGTAATGTTTAACACTAAATCTCCAACTATATAGCTATGGAAAACAAGTGTTACGGCTTCGACTAGCTTACTCACTCAATAAAACATAAAATTTACTAACCATATTTAAATAGCACAAAAAAAAAAGAATGAAAACACACAAAGACACAAGCAAATCCTGCCTAGAGATTTACAATAAAATGATACTTATGGCATTATTGGATTGCTTGCTTTTGGATATGAAAAATATAGTCGGATGTTGTTGGCTCCAGATGATGTAGGAGGCCTTAGATATTTGCAATCTTTTGTTGTTTGATTCTGTATTATAGAAACATTTATATTCTGTATTGATTCTGAATCAAAAAAATGTTTTCAAAGGTTCCTTGCCATATCTTTCAAATTATGGTTCCTTGCCATATATTATTAAATTATAAGAAATATTTAAGACACTAAATAGAAATCCTTTTTTAGGAAGTAGAGATAGCCATAAATTCACTCAAAAATAGAAAGTTACTAGGACTAGACGGAATAACCAACGAGCTTCTAAAATACGAAAGAGAAAGTATAACCCTAGAGATGACAAAACTTATACAAAAATTAATATTGCGCTGCAAGATACCAGACGCATGGAGAAACAGAAAAATAATACCAATGTTCAAGAAAGGAGACAAAGAAGACTACAACAATTATAGAGGTATAAATCTACCACAAAAGTCCTAACCAACAATATCAATAAATTAACAACTTAATCAGATGAACTTCAAGGATTCAGATCCGGAAGATCCTGCGTAGACGAAGTATTTGTACTGAGACAAATCACAGAAAATGCCATTGAGTACAATAAACCAGTATATCTATGTTTTATAGACCCCGCATCCAAGTCGAAGACGTTTTAAATTTACTGTATATAAGGAACATACCAATCAATATTATAAAAACCATCGAAAACATCTACTTTCATAATTGAATACAGGCAAACATAAATGGAAAACTAACGCAGTTTATACCAGTACCAAGCGGAGTCAGGCAAGGTGACTCGTTAAGACCACTGCTCTTTAATTTACTGGTGGACGAAATAATAGAAGCAGTACGTAAAGGTCATGGTTACAGAATGGGAAACAAAGAAATCCAAATATTATGTTATGCAGACGACGCTGCATTAATCGCCAGACAGAAGACGATCTCCAAAGATTAACAAACATCTTCAATACAACAGCCAAGAAATACAATATAATAATAGGTTTGTTCTAGCATCAGTTTCAAACGGTTTGAAACCATCAGCGAATAGTCGATCAGTGCGAGTAGAGGGGATAGCACTGGTGACTGCATTATGTTCTCTCACTGACCAACTGTTTGCTGACGGTTTCTGACTAGTTTGACTTTGCTAGAACAAACCTATTATCAGCAGAAAAAACCAAATATATGACAACATCCAAATACTCACTACGATGTAAAATCGAAATTGATGGAAAATGATAAAGCAGGAAGCAAGGTTTAGATATGTGGAAATAGATATAACCAGTTACGGAGATGTTGAAGAGGAAGTACGACAACAAAGCTTAAAAGCAAGTAAAGCGGCGAGATCTCTTAACAACACAATCTGGAAGAACAAATACCTAAGACCAGACACAAAAACAAGAATATATAAAGCAGTAATTAGACCTGCATTGACATACACGGCGGAGACAAGACCTGACACATCTAAAACGAGACGACTACTACTACTAACAACAGAGATGAAAATACTCCGACGAATATCAGAGAAAATCTGTTGGATAGGGAGAGAAGCGAAAACATAAGAAGATCATGCAATGTAGAAGACATAAATGGATGGATGACAAAACGGAAACAGGAGTGGAACGGACACATTAGTAGAACGGCAGAGGATAGGATAGTACGAATAGTACGAGATAAGTCACCCAATAGACGAAAAAGGCGATAACTTAAACAATTTAGTAGGCTAATATTGAAGAAGAAACAGGATTTAAAGCCTACATACAAGAAGGGAGAAGAAGAAGAAGAAATATATATTAAATAAAATAGCAAATTGGCAAGGATCAAGTGAACAAGCATTATTATGAAATATAATTATTTGTAAAAGGTTTTTTTTTTTTTTTTTTTTTTTTTTTTTTTTTATTAATGGCTTTGACAGAGCCAATTAGCCAGACTATTTGTGTTTTTTTGTATGGTATTACAATAACAATTTTAAGTTAATATCTAAGCCTACTTATTATCTAAATTTACAGAGTGTTATACTATCTTAATGGATACATTTTTCAATTTTGTGTGATATTTTTACAATTTTATAATTTTATTATCTAAGCCTATTTAAAATTTAAATTTACAGGACGTTACATATTCGTAAAGACATTGTAACGTCTGCTTATTTTTTGGAAAAAGAATTTCGTTTAAATTGACAGGTAAAGGACAATTTAGATCAATTAACTTTTCATACATTACTTTAATATTTTGTCTGTACAGTCCACACTCCAATATGAGGTGCTGTAGATCTCCCATTCCACCACAGGCGCAATATGGGTTATCACTGATACCTATGCTGTGTTTGTATGCTGGGGTTAGTGCGTGATTTGACCTCATTCTGTTTATTGTTTTTATAAATAGCCTATTTGATTCTTGTTTAAACCATCTCTCATTGGGAATTAGTGGCTGGCAATTTCTAAAATTTATTCCCGTTGTACTTTGGTTATATACACGTTGCCAATTTTGTTTGCAATGGTTTTTACTGATATTATCTATATCGGTTACTGGTAGAAGTATGTTGCTTATGTTTTGTTTGGTTAAAGCTGCAGATTTAGCTAATTTGTCGACTTCTTCATTTCCTAATATTCCAGAATGTCTTTTCACCCAACAAATAATAATTGAACTGCCCGAGGAAGTAAAATCATAATATAGACTCTTAATTTCTATCTCAATGTGGTTTAGATTTTTTGTCGATTGGATAGAAGTGAGTTTGTCCACAATACTTCTACAATCGGTGAAAATGATATAATTGTCCATACCAACAGAGGCTATATATTTTAACGCAAGTAATAAAGCTGATAATTCGGCAGTATATATTGAAGCTTCATTAGGCAATCGGCATGATTCTTTGTATTCAGAATTCCAGTGATATATTGCACATCCGGTTTTATTTTGAATTTTGGAGCCGTCAGTAAAAATATATTGAAACATAGGCCACCTGTCTTTAATTATTTTGTTGATAATATTGCCTGGAAGGTTTGAATCCATGTAGTTTGTTTGTATTAACTTGGAAAAGAGAGTTTCAGGAGGTTTAGTGTAAATTAAAGGTATTTTATTTTTGTACATTTGGTTTTCATTCATTGTCAACTTCCTGTAGCTTTAAACGTATATGGGGGTTTTTTTAGTACACCAATATTTATGGCTTAAATCTAATATATTCAAGTTACGAATAGTTCTTAAGTAGCTGACGTTTTTTGAGATAGCTCTAGCTACAAACTTATCTGTACAAAACTGTCTACGTAGAGTAAGTGGTGGTTCCTTAGCTTCAATCTCAATAATAGTAATAGGAGTAGATTTTAAGTAACCGAGACAGAGTCTCAAACATTTATTCCTTTGGATTTCAACTTTATTAAGATATCCTGTTGACGTAGACCCATATAAATGACAACTATAGTCGAAAATTGGTCGAATCATTGAGCGATAGAATAGCAATGCAATATTCGGGTCAGCTCCCCAACCGGTTCTACAAAAAGCTCTAAGGATATTCATAGAATTTTCTGATTTCTTTATAATAGAATGAATTTGATCCTTCCATAACAATTTACGATCCAAATACGTCCCAAGATATTTAACACAATTTTTTATCGGAAATTCTATTCTACCTAATTTGAAGGTGCCTTGAGGAATTTGGCGTTTTTTGGAGAAAAAACAAATTTCAGTCTTTGTGGTTGATATGGATAAGCCTAGAGAATGGTAATCATTTTTTACACAATCTAATGTAAATTCAAGTTGACGTCTACAAATGTCTAGGGAAGAATGGGAGGTGTACAACACAATATCATCTGCAAATTGTAAAATATTAGAGTGTGGAGGTACTATATGTTCTAAATCTATATTGTACAATGAAAAGAGAAGTGGACTTAAAATACTACCCTGTGGTATACCTATACTCGTTAACCTTGGTGGTAAAAGGTTCTCGTTTATTTTTAAGTAAGTCCATCTATTCTTGTACAAGGATACAATGAAATTTGAAATTTTAAGTGGCATTCCAAGATCTACTAATTTTTTATAAAGAATATCTAAATTTATGTTATCAAACGCTGAAGTTACATCTATAAATGCTGCAGCTGTCGACGCCTGATTTGTAAAATTGACCTGTAAAGAAGAGATTAGGGAAGTGAGAGCATCTTGTGTAGACTTGGATTTTCGGAAGCCGTACTGAGATTTGGGAAGGATATCTTCGGACTCAAGCCAGTATTCAAGCCGATTTTTGATTAATCTCTCTAGAGTTTTTAGTATACAGGAACTTAAAGATATAGGTCTGTAAGATTCAACTTTGTTATCTGGCTTTCCTGGCTTTTTTATAGGTAATACAATATAGTCCTTCCATGCTTTGGGAATTAAATTTTTGTTTTGCCATATAGTGTTAAAAATTTGTAGTAATAATAGTTTATATTCTGTAGGTAGAAAATATATCATAGAATATGATATACAGTCCATCCCTGGAGATGAACTATTATTTTGCTTGAGTCCATGATTTAATTCCCATAATTCAAATGGTTTCTCTAGATTGAAGATTTCTCTGGGTACGGTAACTGTAGCTTCATTTATCTGACTTGGAACCCAAGGAGGTGAAATCTTGAAATGGAACTCTTCTATCCATGCAGCTTCGGTGTTTATCGGAAGTTGATTGTAAAAGGTTATATTATATAAAAGTAAAAAATGATCAAAAAACACTTATGAAGATTGGTTAAATTTATTAAATTAAAAGAAATTATCACCTCACACCAAGAAGTATGGACGACATAAAATGAATTATGTAGAGAAACATGAACAATAACCACAAGATGCAGATAAAAAAACATTTCCACTTCCAGTAGACTGACACTGACATACAGAAGGGAAGGGAAGTCAAGGGTCGCCAACTGGCACACACACTGAAGTGTGGCATAGAAGTATAGAATATTAATATTATGATTGTGATTATTATTGATGGAATTACAGTCGAATAACTTTTGTGCCAAGCAAAAATATTCCTATAACCAGGATATTTCATTAACCGATCACTGGTGGCTAGTAGAAACGTTTCGGGGCCTTAGATTTCTATTCCTTAAACTGGGATATTCCTATAAAAGGTATTCTAATAAGCGGGTTCGACTGTACTAAGAATCTTCAAAGAAAGAAAAATTCAATAGTTAGGTCATGCGATGAGAGGTGAAAGATATGAATTAAGTAGTTCAAATTATATTGAAATTTAAAGTACATGACAAAAGATCGATAGGAAGGCGCCAGAAATCGTGGCTGAAAGACCTGAGAAGATGGTTTGGCCGCTCATCTGCAGAAATGTTTAGTGCAGTAGTTCCCAACGCTACAATTGCCATTTGGATCACTAAACTTGGAAAGGAGACAGCGCGATAAGAAGAAGAACCATATCCGTCTCTTAATAAAAAAACTTAATCTCAAGGTAGTAAGATAATAAGGTAGGCGTACATCGATGGATATCAAATTGATGTATATACAGAGTGAGTCTGTAATTTGGAAAAAATTCAAAATCTCAAATACTAATCGTTTTTTTGAAAAATGCTCAGACCCATCGATTAGTATTTCAAATTGTCCTTTTTGACATACAATAATAATGTATACAGGGTGTCCCAATTTAGAGATATGATGTCATCGTTGATTTTCTTAAATAGAAACACTGTCATTTTGATAGCTATTTTTTTAGGGTATGTAAAGTTATACACAACTGCAAAATATCAAATTTTTATTCTCTACCATTTACAAGATAATAAAAAATAACAAAGTTATGTCTGTAATTTGGAATAAATTCAATAATTCAAGTACTAATTGTTTTTTTTGAAAAATGCTCAGACCCGTCGATTAGTATTTCAAATTGTCATTTTTGACATACAATAATAATGTATACCGGGTGTCCCAATTTAAAGATATGACGTCATCATTGATTTTCTTAAATGGCAATACTATCATTTTGATAGCTATTTTGATAGGATGTGTAAAGTTGACTGGAAAACTGACATAACTGCAAAATTTCAAATTTTTATTCCCTACCATCTACAAGATAATAAAAAATAACCAAGTTATGAAAAACATGTAATCAAATAGTAATAATTGAATTTAATTTTAAGCAAATGCTCATAATGTTGCCCTCAATTATTGTCAAATAGTCAATGGGTTAATAGTGATGTATATTTTAATCACATTTATGTTTTTACTGTAATAAAACACAGCTAAATTGTAAGAACGGAAATAATTTGTTCTCATTGTAAAAACAAATTCGCTAACCAAAACATAAAAGCAACACTAAAAAACTCTAGTTTCATTTAATGCCTTTACAAATCGGCAGAAATTTCAAAAACAATACGCGCAGATTACAGATCGTTCTGGAAAAAACACGTCATGCTCAATTTAACGTTTCCAATCGCTGACGATATTTTTTTGGAATTGCAGACGTGGCTGTACGGTTATTTTGACAGCGAAAAACACTAAAAGCAAAAACGAGTAACCATCTAATGTTCGGAAATTCGCGAATTGTGAAACAGATCACGCATTCCTACACGGTAATTAAATTGTTTTGGTTGGGGCTTCGCTGACACTATCCCGAATATTAAAAGCATATATACAACGACATCCACATTCGTAAATATCAACGATAAAACTATAGACCTCCCGAGTTGAAGTTATACAGTGTTAGCCAAAAGTGACCTTCTATCTTTTGAATGATTATCCATATAATAGTGAAATCTGAATGGAGGAAATACACGGACGTATGATTCTCAACTAGTCATAAGAGGTGACGTAATAGTCATACATGACGTCATAGGGCTGTATTATAGGTTATTTTTTTATTTAACTACATTACACAATAACAAGGTTTGTAGCAAGTCAGACTTCAATGATTTAAAATAAACAAGTAAAAACCTATCTATACATAAAATATTAGAATATACCTAAAATACACAAAAAATACCTAAAATATACAAATAATAATTTAACACACAAGTATATATTACAAAAATTTCAGTTTTAAATAGTATAAAATTATGTAAGTAATGTATCACAGACAGTAATAAAAGATAGTTGAAAGACTGATAAGTTTGTACACACTTGAATGAATAAGGGAAAATGAAAATGTAGTATGTCAAAGTGTGTAAATAATTTTATTTCCTTAGCTGAGCGCTTTCGACATAAACGTCATCATCGGAGCTAATGCTAAAATAAAAAAAAAAAAAAAGAGATCTTGTAAGAACAAGAAGTACAAAACTCTTTTTTTACTTACGTCAAATACTAAAAAAGTACCGCTACATAGAGGTATAAAAAAGTGCATCTTAGGAATGTACATTTAATGCTAACTTAGTCCTCCGTACAACAGCAAACAGCAAAAAAAAAACAGAAAGAAACGGCCACATACACGTTGCACAAAAACATATATAAACTTTTTTCATGGTCCGGGTGTCGATATCACCCGTCCATCCTTGGCCTAGTAACAACAGCTGACTGACAATGTCGGATATTCAAATCTGCTTTTATCTGTTCTGCGTTGACGTTGACAGCTGACGTTGAAACATGAATATTTTAAACATATTGAAAGGAAAATTGAAAAATTTTACAATGAAATTGATAAGGAAATGTACCTTAGATGTTTGTACTAATCAACTATTAAATTAATTGATGACATGCTTGATTTTGAGACTAATTGGCCCAACTTACATACATTGTGTTAAGTTAAAAAATTAAATTAAAAAACAAAAAAATTATTAAACAGAAAGTAATGAGAAAGATCAATTTTGATTGTGAATTTGAGAATTCACAATCAAAATTGATCTTTCTCATTACTTTCTGTTTAATAATTTTTTTGTTTTTTAATTTAATTTTTTAACTTAACACAATGTATGTAAGTTGGGCCAATTAGTCTCAAAATCAAGCATGTCATCAATTAATTTAATAGTTGATTAGTACAAACATCTAAGGTACATTTCCTTATCAATTTCATTGTAAAATTTTTCAATTTTCCTTTCAATATGTTTAAAATATTCATGTTTCAACGTCAGCTGTCAACGTCAACGCAGAACAGATAAAAGCAGATTTGAATATCCGACATTGTCAGTCAGCTGTTGTTACTAGGCCAAGGATGGACGGGTGATATCGACACCCGGACCATGAAAAAAGTTTATATATGTTTTTGTGCAACGTGTATGTGGCCGTTTCTTTCTGTTTTTTTTTTTTTTTGCTGTTTGCTGTTGTACGGAGGACTAAGTTAGCATTAAATGTACATTCCTAAGATGCACTTTTTTATACCTCTATGTAGCGGTACTTTTTTAGTATTTGACGTAAGTAAAAAAAGAGTTTTGTACTTCTTGTTCTTACAAGATCTCTTTTTTTATTTTAGCATTAGCTCCGATGATGACGTTTATGTCGAAAGCGCTCAGCTAAGGAAATAAAATTATTTACACACTTTGACATACTACATTTTCATTTTCCCTTAGTAATAAAAGATATTAGATAGATGAGTACTTTCCATGAACTTCAATGAAACTTTAAATATTCAAGGTATTCCTCCACTGAATAAAAACAGTTCTTATTCAGTATTATTTTCACGGTTTTTTTAAAAGCATTTAGACTTACATTTTTTATATAACCTGGCAACACGTTGTAAAGCTTGTAATCTAAAGAATTTCTTTTGGACTTAGTTAGACGGTAACGATTAATTCTGATATTATCTGCCTGTCTGGTGTTGTAATTATGAATATCATATTGTTTCACAAGAGATACAGGGGTGAGAGCAAGCCAAATAGAATTCTATTTTACTGACGTCACAAAATCGAATTTCACAATGGGAGAATCGACGGTTGCTAGGCAACGTGACGTCACTAAAATAGAATTCTATTTGACGTGCTCCCGCACCTGATCTCCTGTTTATTTCAACAACAACACTAAAAATATATAGGCACGATAAAGGTAATATACTAAGTTTAAAAACAAGGGGCGACAATGCTCTAAATAGCTCACGCCAGATATAATTAGTACTGCTTTCTTTTGCAGACGGAAAATCACCAAGGAGTCAGATGAATCACCCCAAAGAATAGTAGCATAGTTAATATGTGAATGAAATAATGCATAATAAGTTGTTTTTAATGTATTTATAGTAGTAACTTTCCTTAATTGTCTTAAGAGAAACAAAGTAGAACTTAATTTATTTCTTAAGTTAATTATATGAGGCCTCCAAGTCAAGTTACTATCCACTGTTCTCCCAAGCAACTTTACGGTATCCAAGTTTGAGGTATCTGTCATACCCTTAAAACATAAATGTTGGGATTTGCCCTTATTAAGCTGAAGTTTATTCGCTAAAAACCAATTTTGTGCCTTATTTTCGACAAAATTTGAAATGTACGATCCTGTCCCACTTTCCTTGGCTGGATAAATAAAAGTAGTATCATGTGCGAAAGAAACTGTTTCCACAGGATGCATATAGTTACTTAGATCGTTAGTATATATTATAAATAATAGTGTTGTTCTGAAGCTATTTTCTTGTGGCATTTTTACAATTTTAACTATTTATAATGGGAAATAAGCCACAATATTATTAAAAATGATTTTTATTAACGTTTCGACGCCCAAATCGGGTGCCGTTGTCAAAATACAAAAGACTACTAAAAGTAGTATTTTGTATTTTGACAACGGCACCCGATTTGGGCGTCGAAACGTTAATAAAAATTATTTTTAATAATATTGTGGCTTATTTCCCATTATAAATAGTTAAAATTATAAATAATAGTGGTCCCAAGACAGAGCCTTGGGGAACGCCATAATTAATAGGTTTGAAATTAGAAATAGATTTATGTATACTTACAGCTTGAGAACGGTTTGACAAATACGATGCCTTAGAAAGGTCGCAGAGAGTAATACCGGTTTGTATACCATCCTCAAGATTCGACACTATGTCAGTGACCACATTCATAACAGCATTTGCCGTGGAACGTTTTGTCGAAATCCGTATTGGGTACTACTAAAGAAGTTTTTTGACTCAAAATATTGATACAAACGCTTTTTAATTAATTTTTCAATGATTTTTCCAAAAATAGACACAATTGAAATTGGACGATAGTTATCTACAATATTTTTGTCAACTTTTTTAAATACTTTGAGACTTTCCTATGTTTAAAGCAGTCAGGAAAAACACCTGAATTAAAAATAGAATTTACAAGGTTTGTAATTGGAACTATAATGAAGTCACTGGTCTCTTTTATTACTTTGCTATTTAACTCATTAATATCTAAACATTTAGAATTTTTTAAACAATTAATTGTGTCATGTACCTCTTCTGGCAAAACCGGATAAAGATAAAAGAATCACTGGGATTCGGGAAATTTCTAAAATTTAACAAATCTTTGTTGCACACAAATGTCAGAGACTTAATTATATCAATTGCAATATTAACGAAAAAATTATTGAAAGCATCAGGAGATAGTTTAATAGGAGGTGGATCATGAACAGATTTATTCCTTTCGAAAGTGATTATTTTCCAGCAAGCTTTTGACTTATTATCAGACGAAGTTATTTTATCATATGCTGCTTTCCTTTACTTCTTTACTGGTTACTTTAGTTTACTTTACTCCGTGGCGTTACAACTCTTGGTGGGTTTTAGCTGACTCGACCACATGCTTCCACTGCTCTTTGTCTTGAGTAACCTCCATCCAATTCTCCACGCCAATAGTGTTCAGGTCTCCTGATATATTATCTCGCCACCGGAGTCGAGGGCGCCCGCGGGGTCTTCTTCCAGTTGGGACTTCCTCCCACACTAGTCTTACTGTTCTTTGGTCAAAATTATTTTGAGGTGTCCTGCCAATTGGAGTCTTCTGGACTTTATTTCTTTTATGATATTATCGTCTGGGTAAAGTTCTTCGAGCTCTTTGTTAGTTATTATCCTATATTGTCCTGATGCTTTATCTAACACAAGCCCAAAGATCTTCCTTAGGATTTTTCTTTCCAAACACGTAGTATCTCTTCGTTTGCCTTTGTTGTCGTCTACGTTTCGCTTCCATACATCGCAACGGTTCGTATTATAGGTTCTTCACCCTTAATCATTGAACAGGAAATCCTATTAGTTCAAGTAGTGAAGCTTAAAATAGGACAAAACCTCGCAATTTTTACAGAATGGATCGATTTCCTTGAAAATTGGACAATAAGTAGTGAATAGACCAAGGATCAAAATCTATATATTGCTGAAAAGCGCTTTTACCATGGGGGTGGTTGCCACCCCATCTCGGGGGTGGAAATTTTTTTGTTTTATATATTTTGACCGCAAAAGTTGACTTTTGACAACCTAAATTATGCACTTTTCGATTCACCTGGTAGATACACGTGTACCGCTGAGGACTGCCAGGTTATGGTTTTTAGCCTTGATGTGCTATGAATTATCACTAGACAAATTTCTAGCTTTACAGAACGACCGTTAGTCGGAGGGTTCACTAGCTCTTAGACTAAAAAGCTTTGCTTCCTGTACTATATATTATGGAATAAAACAAAATTTAATGTTTGACAGAACTTGAGCCCAGCCTTGTGTTGCTCTTTAAATAGGTATAAATAGCGTCGACAAAAAAAGAAAAGTTACTATTTTTATAGTAATTTGATAGTACGTTGTATACTTTAATGAATCATTGTTATTGTTTACCCTTGTAGTCCGTTATACCCTTGGACAGAGGCAGAATTGAAGATTTGCCGCCCCTAGGCTATCCACCTATTTAATAACTCTGAACTCTATTTTAGTTTATTATATTTGTTCAGAGAAAACTAATTATTAATACCAATTTGTGTTTGTGTTCTCTTGTTTTTTATCGGTAGTACGATATATTCAGTCACATAAACTGGTTTGTTTCCAATTTAGTGGGGCAGTTGGTAAATCATATTATACAACATTATATATTTTCCTCATAAATGTTTCCCATTAAAGCAGTAGGGGAGGGAAGGGCAAAGTGAAATAGTGGGGTAAAGCGAAATAGCTCGTTTTCAAATTCTTCCGCAAAGGGATCCATCACTGTTTACAATCCAATCAATGTCTAGAAGTAGTACGTGCTTATCGATCATTTTGTAACGGTCGTCTGTCGATGTTATTGAAAATATCACTATAATATACATTTTTGGACGACTATTTGTAAAATCTACAGGTGAGTGTAATTGCTAGTTCTTCTATCTTGTTTAACTAAACATATTTTTGAAAGCAACACACAAAAGCAATCATACTTAACTATCTTTTATATAAAATATAGATTGTTAGGTTACGGTTAAAAAATTTTACTGAACAAGTTTGCTTTTAAATCCATTTGGGGTAATGTGAAATGTTAATAGATGGGGCAAAGTGAACTATCGTTTCACTTCGCCCCACTTGTAATTATACTTGATTGCTACCATTAAAAAAGAATATGTGTATTTCCAGGTGTAAAATGCGAAACTATAAATGAAAAACGACTCAACAACAATAGTCTGTGGAGCCAATGATATCTGGAATCAAATGTTTGCGAACGGGGGACTTTGCCAAAATCAAGCTGCTATGCAACACGAAATTTTTGTTGCTACGTTAAATTGGAAGATTAAATCCGGAAAAAATAAGGAAGAAGCGCCAAGTAAGAAGCTGGGCCGATTTCAAACCGTACTCTAGACTATTTCACTTTACCCAACCATGCGGGGCAAAGTGAAAAAAGACAAAATCTGACAAACCCACGCATAACAAAAAATTTAATAACTTAACTTAATTTATATTTCGACATAATGATCTTAAACTATACTGTAATAAGATGTGTTTTTTACAAAATTTCATTTCGAACATTGTAAAATTTATTTAATTTCAAAGTTTGGCTATTCCACTTTACCCTACTCTCCCCTACATCCTACTGGTGGTACATTGTGAATAAAGAATAAAGCTAAAAGCCAACAAAAGAATGAAGATAAAAACAAGATCAATAGATGAAAATACAGAAGCTTATTATATGATTATTATATGATGATATGATCGAAAAAAAAAAAAACTGCTTTGCGATCCTCGAATAAAACTCGAGAGTCGACTACGTTTATCAAAATGATCTGGTCGACTCTTCTACGTCTGGTCGACTCTTCTCTATACAGTTGAGGCATAGAACCTTAAAACATCGACCGTAGATAAACTGGAGGCCTTCTAAATGTGAATCTACTGGAAGATCCTCAAAATTTAATCGCATACCTCAAACGAAGAAGTGCTGCATAGAATAGGCAAGAAAAAAGAACTTTTCAGCACAGCGAAAAATACAAAAATATCATACCTAGGCCAAATACTGAGAAATAATAAGTACCAATATGCTCAACATAATGCTACACTTCTTGTAAATATCTTATTGAACTCGAACAGAAATTACAATATTTTAACAAACTGATAACTGCAAACTTCAAAATCTGAATTACAACTGAACTATAAAATATCAAACACATGATTCCTGACGTTATAGACGTCACCATACATTTCTGGGTTATTCCATGACATGGAGAACCTGGAGAACATTCTCGTACGTGACTACTTCTTCTTTCACGTCGAGGGACTTTTTCTATGTAGGATCAATCTACGGAACTGTCATAACAATAATATAGTGAAAGGAAAGATCGAGGGAAAGAGAGGACTACGAAGGAAAAGACTATCGTGTCTAAGAAACATCCGACAATGGACAGGGTTAAATTTTGAACAGCCAGTAAGGAAAGCTGAAGACAGAGTTTGCAATGGTAATAGCCAGCTCCATTGAGGACGGCATTTTAAGAAGAAGAATTATATGATTAGAAGAGACACGAGAAAAGTTTTTAGACGGAAGCATAAACAATACCTTAAAACTCGGATAAAGGAACTTGACTAGCGACGCTTATTCAAAATTGCTCTCAACGGCAGCTAAAACAAAGGTGTAGAAAACTATAATCTACTCTTCAAAAACGTATGAAAGTGATATTTGAACACTGACGCAGTGTGAAACAACAAAATATTAGTCTTTGACCGGAAGATCATCCGTACGATCTTTAGGTCATAATATAGAGACGAGACGATAGGATAGTGGATACGAGGATTCAACCATCAACTCCCAGTACCTACTCTATGGAGATAGAAACATAGTACGATACATCTCGTAAAATCGTATAATATGGTCAGACCATAATATACTGAGAACAAATGATGAAAAACTAATAAATACAACCTTCTAGGAGATTCCCGATGATAGAAGTTCAATTGGTCTTCCAAGAAAAAGCTGGAAGGAGTAACAGGTGATATACGTCAAAAAGGGGGGTACAACAACGGGTGATTATTTCACAAGACCGACAAGAGTGTAGGAAAATCATAAACGCGGCCAAGACTCAGTTAGAGTTGTACAGCGTAGAAAGAGGAAGAAGAAGTAGTTTTAGGACACCTTACGGTAAAATAGATGTGGTCTCAAGATCAATAAACAAAAAACAAAAATTATGATAGTAGATTATTCAAATTCACTTCAGACAACAGGAGCCTTAGACCAGTTTGAAGTGGTTAACGAGTTCAATTATCTAGGATCCTCCATCAGTAATATAGGATCTTGTGAAACAGAAATACGTAGGAGAATAGGCATGGCCAAAAACGATATGAGTCGATTATCGAAAATCTGGAAAGATCGCTCCTTGTCGAAGAACACCAAAATAAGATTAGTACGTGCCTTAATTTTTCCCATATTTAATTACGGATCTGAAACATGCACAATGAAATCGGACGACAGAAAAAGGATTGGCGCCTTTAAAATGTGGTGCTGGAGAAGAATGCTTCGGATCTCATGGACGGAACACAGAACAAATCACTCAATCCTCCAAGAGCTTAATATTTATACTCGACTTTCCTCTATTTCCCTCTCCACCATCTTAAAATTTTTCGGCCATATTGCAAGAAGAAGTGATGATAATCTCGAGAGACTTATAATTTCGGGAAACGTTGAAGGGCGCATAAGTAGAGGTCGCTCACCTACTCGATGGACGGATCAAGTACAGAAAGCCAGTGGAAAAACATTCTCTGAATCCACGAGGGAAGCTCAGGACAGAAGCCGATGGAAAGAGATAGTTGCTCGTATTATAGGGAATCACGACACTCAGCAATGAGGAAACGACTGAGGAGGAGGAGGATGATAAAATAAAGAGCTGATTTTGATGCCAGAATGGATAACAAATGCCTGTGAAATGAACAAGAATACTATTTTTTATATTCCCCTATTCTTCGTGTTTAGTTGGGTATTTTATTTATTTTGTTTTTTCTCAAAATTAAAAAAAAAAACGAAAAATTTTAATAATAGTAAAACTACTGAGTAACAAAAACTAATTTTTAGATATTTTGATATAACTAATCACATAATATAATATGATAAATTAGCATCACGACGGTGGATTTTAACATAAATACACTGTTTATTTATTTTATGTTAATTTTTATTTTTTATATTAATTTATTTTTTATATTTTATATTTTTTATTATTATTTTTTACGTTTTTTATTTGTGTGTTAAATATATTATATATTTAACGTAAAAAATAAAATATAAAAAATATAAAATATAAAAAATAAATTAATATAAAAAATAAAAATTAACATAAATACACTGTTTATTTATTTTATGTTAATTTTTATTTTTTATATTAATTTATTTTTTATATTTTATATTTTTTATATTTTATTTTTTACGTTAAATATATAATATATTTAACACACAAATACACTGTTCTGCATATACTTAACTTACCTTATCTTAATCTGACGATTTGGAGTTTTTCTACGGATAGAAAGTGTGTACTAAGATTCCATATGGTAGGGGTACAAGGTTTCTCTGAAAATGTGATTTTCTGACGCGCTCGAGTAACTGCAAAAATCCCCGCTTGGGCTCTCCTACGATAAGTAATAAAACGAATTTTTATATTTTATTATATTAATTTCAAATCTCATACATTAATATCACGCAAAGGTGGATTTTAACATAAACGGTATGACTGATTAAGATAAAAGCGTCATTTTTTGTAATGCTTTTAATATATTAAAAATAAACTGTTTCTTTTATCCAAATATCAATTATTAGTGACATATTTATTTGCATATGCACTTTGTTTGTATTTAGCTTTCCCCTTTAATTAATTAAAATGCAAATATGTGTCGTATTTATGGGGTAATTTACCCTTCCGTCCATTACGGTATTGCTTGTTTCGAATACGTTGTGGAATTTTAATCTAATCTAGCATTTTTTTACTGACATATACGATGTTGTAATAAAGTGATACTTGATAATTAATGACTTATTGCACGTTATGCATTAATTTCGAGTTTACTGTATTTGATTACGCATGCTATAAAAAAATTTAAAAAGATTTTAAGAGGCGCAATATGTAAGTGTATTTGTCGTAAGATTATTAAAAAATAATTATTAAATATTAATTAGATATTATTAAAAATTTATTAAATTTTATTAAAAAAATTATAATTATTATAAAAATATTTATTAAAAATTAAAGACATATTATTATCATTAAAGGCGTTTATATAAAGGGCGTATTAAAAAAATATAATTCTTTTATTATTTTTAATTCATTAAATTAAATATGTTATTATGTGTACGTTATCTTTTGTATTAGTTCAGAAAAACAAAGAAAAAAATATTCTGTTAGTGACACAACCCCCTCTAGGCCAAAACCAAATTTTTTGAGTAGTATGGACATCTATAATAATAACCTATATGATTCCTGCAGCTGATTTTGATGATATACATACATAGTTATAAACAAATGAAGATCAAAAAACGGTAAATTTTCGCTTTTTTCTTTTATTACCAAAAAGTTAAGCATTTTAAACAAATTTGAGAGTAAGAATCTCATAAACCGTATAAAAAACTTCAATATGGAGTTCGCTGAATATGTCTATCCTTATTGGTTGCTTAGAAAATTGCAAACTAAATCATAAATTTTGAGTTTTTATAAATATTCATAACTTATGTAAAAATTAACTAAGAACCTTCTTATATCAACAGAATGTTGAGACTTCTGGTGCTTAAATTATACCCTAAATTTCAAAGCAATTGGTAAAATAGTTTAAAAGTTATTTAATTTGTTTATCCCAAATTAATTTTTTTTTGCAACACTATAAGTCAGAAAATGATGAAGTTACAGTAATACTTTGGATAGTTTATAAAAAAAAAAGATTTACACTATTAATTTGATTGAAAAAAAAATTACAAAAAATAATTCTAAATATTGCAAAATTATTTTGCAAGAACATGTGAGTTATAAGGGAGGGGGAGGGGAGACTAATTTTGTCGCTAATTGTACTAGAACAATTGTTTTCTTTCTAAATGTGTATAAAAATTCAGTCTTTCTAAATATGAAAAAATAATTTTTCTACGGGTAATGGTTAAAAGGTTATTCTAGGTGTTTATAAGTAAGCAAATAATCGACATGTTTTTGCAAAATAATTTTACACCGTTTAAAATTACTTTTTGTCATTTTTTTTAATTAAGTTCATAGTATAAATTATGTTCTTCTTTTATAAACTGTCCGAAGTATTACTGTAACCTCATAATTTTCTGACTATAGTGTTGCAAAAAAATGAATTAGGGATAAATAAATTAAATAACTTTTAAACTATTTGACCAATTGCTTTGAAATGTAGGGTATATTTTAAGCACCAGAACTCTCAGCATTCCGTGTAATAAGAAGGTTCTAAGTTAATTTTTACATAAGTTATGAATATTTATAAAAACTCAAAATTTATGATATATTTTGCAATTTGCTAAGCAACCAATAAGGATAGGCATATTCAGCGAACGTCATATTGAAGTTTTTTATACGATTTATGAGTTTCTTACTCTCAAATTTGTTTAAAATGCTTAACTTTTTGGTAATAGGCGAAAAAAGCGAAAATTTACCGTTTTTTTATCTTCATTTGTTTATAATTATGTACCTATATCATCAAAATCGGTGTCGCGAAAAAAGGTCGCCAACAATTGGTCGAGCGAAAAAATGTCGCGCACATTTGAGCGCGTATCAAAAGGTCGCCGGCGAAAAAACAGCGCCGACGAAATAAGGTCGCGTGCAATTGATCGCGCGAAAAAAGATCGCGTCATGTTTTACATTATTAAAACCATTCAATTGGTTTTCAAAAAGGTTCTAAAGAAATTCTATTTGCATACTTTAACTTTATGCATTATGAGCCGATTAGTCTTGGAATTCCATCTAATTACTTTTTAATGTATTTTGGATGTATAAGAAGATGGGAAAAATAACGTATATCTAAATACTTTTTAATGTATTTTGGATGTGTAGGAAGATGGGAAATATAGGAGAATGGGAAATTATTTCATATGGTATTTTCAGGTTATTCAAGTGAATATACTTGAAAATTGAACAATTTTTAACATGAAGAAAGTATTTTTTTTGTTCTACGTGAATAATTTTAATATATGGATCTAAATTCAGAAAGGTACTTTCCTTCACACTTTTTACAGGCTTAGGACTGTCAGCAAAAAACTGGCGTGTTTAAAAGTGTTTGCTCTTCCTAATCGGATATCGTTAAAAATGTACAGTAATAATAGTTCTATTTACAGTATATATTACATACAAACGAATACCAGGTACCAGTTTACCTATTTTTGGTATTTTCAGAGACCGGTAATTAGCATAATTGGTTCTTAGTAGAAAGTCGTTATGCAGATTAGTGAAGAATAAGTAGTTTAGATAAGGGCACCTTATTGTGTAGGTATTTATTAGGAATTCCATGAAGTCATTACGATAAGACATTATTGGAAATGCTAAAATAAATATTGTACAAAAGTTCTTTGTCTAATTGTGCGTTATTCACTAATGTGGTAATTATTATTCCATATTCGTGAAACGTACTTTTATTACTTTTTAATGTATTTTGGATGTATAAGAAGATGGGAAAAATATCGTATATCTCATTATTCATTAGCTTGTCGATTTGTCAAGATGGTCTTAACTTACGTAAAGAGTCAAAAAGGTGCCAATATGTTGGTGTATAATGGATATATCCATAGAAAGGAAAAAACGATTGATCAAAAGACAATTTGGAAGTGCGCTCAGTACAATAAGCATAAATGTACCGGGAGAGTTCACACAGTGGGAGATGAAGTAGTGAAAAGTACAAGTCACAACCACGTTGCCGATGCGTCAATATTAGAAGCAAAAAAGGCTTGTAACAGAATGAAAGAACTGGCTCATCAAGTTGAACTAACAACACAAGGAATCATAGCTACCGTTTCACAAGAAGTGTCTGTGGGTGCAACTGGGCAGCTACCTTCTATTTCATCCCTAAAGCGAACTATTCAGAACACACGCCAAAGAGTGGAAGCTATTCCGGCAAATCCAAGAAGCTTAACAGAGCTTATTATTCCGGAAGAATACACCAGAAACAATAACGGCGAACCGTTTCTTTTATTTGACAGTGGTCCACACGAACAGAGAATTTTAATATTTTCCACTGAAAGAAATTTAACTTAGATGGCGAGCTGTGAACACTGGTATGCCGATGGAACATTCACATGTACTCCTCTATTGTTTGGTCAGCTGTATACAATACATGGCGTACAGTATAGCAACGTTATTCCAACTGTTTTTGCTCTACTTCCTAATAAAACTCAGGCAACATACACTCGACTCTTCCATGAATTAAAAACGTTACGACCAGGTTTACGTCCTACAACAATAATGGTGGATTATGAAAAAGCAGCAATTAATGCTTTACAACAAGAGTTTCCTGAAGTCAGAATCCGTGGATGTTTCTTTCATTTCACACAATGTTTGTGGAGAAACATGCAAGGTACAGGACTGCAACAAGTTTATACAGAAGACGCGAATTTTGCTCTACATCTGCGACAATTGGCAGCCCTAGCCTTCGTACCTGAAGTAGATGTTGTTGCAACATTCGGAGAGCTACTGGACAGCGAGTTTTACACTCAAAATGAAAATTTACTAACACCTTTAATAAACTACTTTGAGGATGTATGGATAGGCAGATTGGATCGACGACAACAAAGAAGACCGCCAATGTTTCCAAGGAATCTTTGGAATTGCTTCGAATTTATAGAGGAAGATCTACCGCGTACTAATAATGCTGTCGAAGGTTGGCACAACAGCTTCTCCTCGATATTAAATGCAGCACACCCAAATCTATGGAAGTTTATTACGGGGCTAAAGAAAGAAGAGAGTTTAAATCGATTAAAAGTGGAGCAATACATAGCTGGAAACCAACAACCTCAAAAAAAAATTTATAAAGATACAGCGCGGCGAATAAAAACGATTTGTTTGCAATACGGGAACCGGCCAAATCTAGAATATTTAAGAGGAATTGCCCAAAATTTTCAACTGCAAGTATAAAAAACTAAAAAACAATTAAAAAAAAAATTTAAAAAAAAAACAAAAAAAAAATAAAAATTAAAAAAACACAAAAAAATAAAAATAAAAAAAAAATAAAAATTAGAAAAAAATAAAAAAATTAAAATTAAAAAAACTTTTAAACACGCCAGTTACTAACTGCCAGTCCTAAGCCTGGATAAAGTGTGAAGGAAAGTTAAAGTATGCAAATCTGTTATTAATATAAATGTATTCTTTAACTATGATATCTTCAATAAGTACTCACCAGTGACAATGTATTAATGAAATTGTGCCTGTTATATAATTTTTAACCACAATATCATTATTTTATTTGGGAAATTTTATTTTAATAAAGATGGTAGCCCTTAACCTACCCTATCTATATGTAGTATATACCCTGTAAAATATATTAAGCTTATATTAAAACTTACTCTTAAATAACCAAGGGTAAATTTTGCGACACTGCCAAGTCGTGAAATAATACCTCTAGGTACTTTCCCTACAACATTTACAGTTAAAATTACCTTAATTCGACCATTAAATTGGTCGAACATTTTACATGATCAATTTCAAATAGGATTATTTACTTCCAATTATTTTCCTATTATTTAAAGTGGAAAATAAAACTAAAGTCATTTAGAAGTCAATATTGGGTTGACGAAATATTTTTTACCAATAGGTTAAAATGACTAATAAGAAAATATTTAACTGTTTGGGTCATTATTTAACAGCAATCCTTTAGTTCTATTGCATCATCTAAATCTGACCTAAGCCTGGATTAAGTGTGAAGGAAAGTTAAAGTATGCAAATGAAAACATATTTTCTGACGCGATCTTTTTTCGCGCGATCAATTGCACGCGACCTTATTTCGTCGGCGCTGTTTTTTCGCCGGCGACCTTTTGATACGCGCTCAAATGTGCGCGACATTTTTTCGCTCGACCAATTGTTGGCGACCTTTTTTCGTAGATCCATCAAAATCACCTGCAGGAAACATATAGGTTATCATTATAGATGCCCATACTACTCAAAAAATTTGGTTTCGGCCTGGAGGGGGATGTGTCACGAGAAAAATCTTATTTCTCTGGACTATATAGTAAAGCTCATAATGATGTAGTGATTAATAATCAACGTAAGCCAATTTACTTTATACGCTGTGAGCTCGTACGTAGAGGGGGAACGTGACAAGTCTGTAAACGTTTACTGGAAATTTGACATAAATGTCAAAGTGATTAATTTAAAATTAAAAATAAAAACATTAATTATAAAAAATATTAGTTGGTCAAAGCTGTAGTATATATTTTTTACCTTAAATATACTTACGTTTTAAATACTGAATTTAAGTTTTTTAATGTTCCGTAATATGTAATTATAAATTAATCTATTAATCTTAGCGCCATCTACACGATAATTGTGAAAGTATCCGAAGTAAGAAATTAATATTTAATCAATAGAACATCAAAATGATTAGCAAAATCTTAAAAAAATCGATTACAATTTAATTACTTTTTGCGTTGTAAATATTAAGCGATAACAATTAAATAATAAATTTAAAAATTACCGGTGAAAGTTGCATTACTAATCCGCTAGGAGCGACACCAGCGAAGCTCAGAGCGTATAGGTATTCCGGGAAACCTTATCAACGATCCAGGGCCAATTAATAGATCCAGTTAGAGGACTTAAATTAATACGAAATATTATTTATATATGGTAGTTATATACAATAAAATACCCAGCAAAAAAAAACTGGTGTTCTAAAACTTCTTCTTCTTCGTCTTCTTTTTATTCTTCTTCTTCTTTCTTGGCTGTTCAACTCTAAATGAGTCTTGGCCGTGTTTACTATTCTTCTCCACTTTTGCCGGCCTTATCATAGTCGTGCAATAATCTCCCATTATTGTACCCCAATATTACGTATATTTCTCCATTTTCATCTATTGGTCCTATTTTTATTTGTCTAGATGTATTTGTAGTGTTTTTTACTTGCTTTTACTTGTTCTATTCTGTTTAGGTTTAGTACTTAATATAGGAATGAGTTTTTAGCAGTAGTAAGCACTCTTTTAATGTAATAACAATTATTTTGTGTATTAAAGGAGGTTAAATAAATAAATAAATAAAATAAATAAATTTTTAACTACTTTCTTATTGGTTCTTAGCTTTACACTTTGAGCAATGTACCACCACTAGGAAGTATCTATTGCTTTAATTAATGGGATACATTTATGAGAAAACGATTAATACCTTGTATATTGATTTACAAATTTCTTCCCCTAAATTGGAAACCAACCAGTTTATGTGACTGAATATATCGTACTACCGACAAAAACAAGACAACACAAACACAAATTGGTTTTGATAATTAGTTTTCTCTAAACAAATATTATGTTCTGTTTAATATTTAATATTCCGATAACTAATCGAATAAAGGATTACAGATTATGGTAAATATTTATTAAACATATAGGATTACAAACTTTTGTACATGTTTTATTTTAGACCGTGACAAGTGCGCTGATCTGATTGACGTTGACAATGTGACAAATACACTGACACCTAAAGGTGTGTTCACACTATACACTAAACACCTTCCCCTTAAAGATCAAGTTTCACTGGGGGTTTAATAGATCGTCCAAAACGAGATCTTTGATAACCTGAAGTACCTGGGTCAGAGATTACTTGTTCATTTTTATTAACATCTATTGTCCTAAATAATAGATTGATATCATCTACAATATCATTATTACTTATAGGAATCTGATTATTCAAATATGTTTTTTGTTCAGGTATATACTGGTCGGGAAACAATTCGGGTTCCAACATAGCATCATAATTTGATTTTGTTAAAGATGGTTTTAATTGACTGCTGTTGCGCCTAATAACTTTATTATTACTTTCCTTACGTATCCAGTATGCTCTTGGTTCTCGAGCTTTCTCTAGAACAACTGCCTTATACCATATTTTATCTCTATTACTTTTAACTACTACTTTATCTCCCTTTTTATATTCTATTAAGGATTTAGGACTCGTTTTATCATAATGTATTTTCATCTTTTGTTTTTGTTCATTTAGATAATTGACAATATGCATTTGAATTTCTGGTTCTAATTTATTTTGGGTCACTGGAATTTGTGTTCGAAGTGTTCTACTTTGTAAAATTTGAGCTGGGGAGGCTTTTAAACTAATGATAGGGGTATTATTATATTCCAAGAGCAAGTCTCTAAAATCACTTTTTTCTGCTAAACTTTTCCGTAAAATTTGTTTTCCTAAGCTAACAGCCTTTTCAGACAAACCATTGCTTTGATGATGGTATGGTGTACAAGTAGAGACTGTGATATCCTTGTTCTTGTAATATTCCCTGCATTTTAATAATACAAAGGGTAAATTATCTGCGATTAAGTGCTGAGGGTAACCAAATTTTGTAAACGCATTCTGCATCGCATCTATAACAGATTCTGAAGTTTTATTTTGTAAAGGACATATTTCAATCCAATGAGAGAAATGATCTATTAAGATTAGATATGCCTTTGCTCCAAATTCCAGTATGTCTGCTCCTATTTTATTAAAACGTAGTTTTGGGACTGAGTGGGGTAATAGGGGTTCCCTACGATTACTTGGCATGTACTTTTCACAAGTTCGACATTGTTTGATAAATAATGTAATGTCAGATGACATATTTGGCCAAAAAAATAACTGCCTAGCTTTATGTATAGTTTTATTAATGCCTAAATGCCCTTTATGTATTAAATTTAAAATAAAAGACTTTAAACTATTTGGTACCACTATCTTGTCACCCATAAAAATCAGACCTGCTTCAACATATAAATCATTTTTCAGGACATAGTAAGGCTTGCACAATGGTGAAATACTATTTATTCTTGGCCAACCATTATAATAAAAATCTGAAATTTTCTTTAATATTTTATCATTGGCAGTTTCCCTTCTAAAATTTAATTTTCTCTCATCAGACATAGGCAAATGTATTGATACAGTGTGTACCATTTCTAACATCTCAAGATCAAGTGTCTTGACTTTAAGACTAGCTCTGGATAACATGTCTGCAAAATGGACATATTTCCCAGGGACATAATATACATTTAAATTATACTTTAATAATTTTAATCTTAAACGTTGTAAACGTACAGACCCTATCTTACAAATCGGTTTTTTCATTATCGAAATTATAGGCTTGTGGTCTGTCTGTATATCTACTGTTGCACGATAAATAAAATCATGAAATTTTTGTGTGCTAAAATATATTGAAAGCAGCTCCTTTTAAGTTTGACTATAGTTAATTTCATGGTCGTTCATTGTACGAGAAGCGCATGCTACTAATTTAAGAGTATTTTCGTGCTCCTGAAACATACAACACCCCAAACCATTTTTAGAGGCATCACACTGAATAACAATTTTTTTATTTACGTCAAAAGAAACTAGAGCTGGTGCCTCATTAATAATTTTTTTTAAATTTTCAAAAACTTGTTGGTATTTTGGCAACCACTGCCATTCAATATTAGACTTTAATAATTCACATAAATAAAGGACTCATGTATTCAGACATATTTGGGACATATCGTCTCACATAATTAAAAGAACCAATGATTCTTTGAAGTTCTGTTTTATTTTTAGGCGATTCTAATTTATTTAGGGACTCAATACGATCTGGATTTATTTGCATACCATTTTTTGAAAATATTTGACCCATAAATTTAACCTTTAATTGACAAAATTGAAATTTCTCTTTGTTAAATTTTGCGTTTACTTGTCTGGCCCTCGCTAGTACTTGTTTGACTGCCTTGTCATGCTCCAATTGAGTGGCTCCAGAAACGATCATATCATCATGACAAATTGTAACATTTTCAAGATCACCAAAATGTTTTTCAACTTCTTCTTCAAACAAGTCTTGTGAGTCTGAAAGTCCATAAGGTAACACCTTGTACCTATATACTCCAAAGGGGGTAGCGAAGCAACATTTCCAGGATGATTCTTCATCAAGCTGTAAATGATGATAACCTTCCGATAAGTCAAAGACTGTAAATATACTTTTACCACTTAATTTTAAACTTATTTCTTCAATACTTAAATTTGTACGGGGTTTTCTAATTATACTTTTATTTAAGTCTAATGGGTCTAAACATAACCTAATTTTTCCATTAGATTTCTCAACTAAGACTATTCTATTTATACTCGCTCTATAGTCAATTTGTTCAATTTTTTCTATGGCATTTCTTTTAACTAATCTGTTTAACTCGCTTTTAAAAGCATCACGTATGGCTAAAGGTATTTTAGTTGGGGGATGACTAACCGGTTCAAAATTTTTGTTAGTGGTTATATGGCATGTACCAGGGAAAACACCTGAACCTGAAAAAATATCCATATTTTTCTCTATAAAAGTTTGTTTGGTTATGTCTGATTGGAATTTATCAGTAGAAACAATATTAATTCTTTTTATTAAATTTAAATGCAAACAAGCTTGACCACCTATTAGAACCTGATTTGCCCCTTCCACGATCACAAAATCCTCAAAAATTTCCTTATTTTTAAATTTACAGTTTAAATTTACTATACCTATCGGTTTGGCAACAGTACCTTCAAAAGCTTTTAAAATGTACTCTGTTGGCCTGACTCTAAATTGTTTGTTGACATTTAAATATTTTTAAAGGAATTATATTTACGTCAGCACCCGTATCCAATTTAGTTTTTATTTTTCTCCCTTCAATCTCTAAAAACTCTTCCCAGATACTTCCTCTGCTAGAATTACAAGCTACAACGTTATTACTTAAGTTTACATTATCTACAAAAATTTCACTTGAACTGTCGCCATCTTCATGTTCAACATTTTTAACATTTTTTACCCTACACGATTTTGAAAAATGATTTAGAATACCACATTTATTGCAAGCTTTTCCATAAGCTGGACATTTGCGGGGGCCGTGCTGAGTCTGGCACCTTTTACAGCGAAACGTCTCAGTAGATTTTGAAATTTTCTCATGACCTTGCTTTAAATTTTTGTTACTTTTTAAAAATTTTGTACTTACAGTTTTTTGATTTCTTATTTCATTTACTTCAAAACCTGTTTCATTGCTTCCTGTACTCTGAAATTGTAAATTTTGACTTTTACTTTGCTCACTGGTTCTGCAAAAACTTATGGCCTTTTCCAGTGTTAGTTTATCTATCCTAAGAAGGGCTTCTCTAGTTGTTGTATCTCTGATACCCATTACAATTTTATCACGGAGTGCCTTATCTTCTGCCGTCTCATCTGGATCATTACGATTGTAGTTGCATGTTCTTACCAAGTGTCTGCAATCTGTTAGGAAATGTTCGAATACTTCACCCTCTTTCTGGGTCCTCTTTAAAAAATTATAACGTTCAAAACATTCGTTCATTCTCGGATTCACATACTTCGATATCGTTTCTATCATATAATCATATTTATCAACCTGGTCATCTGGAATCTTAAATGTTGTCATAATACGGGCTGACTCGGTTCCCATTATGTTTCTCAATAGGGACAGTTTTACCCTATCTGTTGACTCATGTTGCCCTATAGCTATCAAGTAGTCTTCGAAAGCCGTGTACCAAAACTTCCACTCTGTAGCAGCATTCTGCCCTTGCAAGTCAAAATCGGGGGGAAGTTTTACAGACCCCAGGCCTAAATTTGTTGCCATTTTTCTGGTTATTTGAATTTATAACCTAACCTCTATTCAAGCACTGTTAAATTTCAGTTATCTGTCACAATCCTTTTTGAAATATTCTTTTACTTTCGCAGCGCCATGTTTAATATTTAATATTCCGATAACTAATCGAATAAAGGATTACAGATTACGGTAAATATTTATTAAACATATAGGGTTACAAACTTTTGTACATGTTTTATTTTAGACCGTGACAAGTGCGCTGATCTGATTGACGTTGACAATGTGACAAATACACTGACACCTAAAGGTGTGTTCACACTATACACTAAACATGTTCTACTGAAAATATATAGAACACATATTATTCAAATAAAAATCCAATTTCCAAATTAAAATAGATGGGTCTGGATCCCGCGTATGAGAAAAAGTTGATTAATAGCAACCTGAAAATTGTTTAATAGCTTAAGGGTGTCTAGTTGGACACACTTTAATGTATGGGAACACTGGAACAGGGGCAGTTTTAATTGTGGAACATGTTAAAAATTTGGAACGTCAGACTACGAAAACGTCCCATGTATTTTGTCGGACAGAACTTCCAATTAATTTGTTACCCTTTCATTAAACTGTTCTGCAAAAATCAGACTGCTATTTATCACCAACTGGACATTTTAATGAGTGGAACACGTTGAACATGTCAAATGACAGGAATTATGACAGGTGTCTCTGACAAACACTCTGTATCTCGGTAAGAAAAATATTTTATTTAAGCGTTTTGGGTTAAATCTTTGAGTATTTTGTGCTAAGGTTTCTCCAGTTACGAAATCGTCACTGATTTGCAAAAAGGTGCCAAGTGATATTTTATTCAAAAGAGGGGATTTGTCCAAAAATGAATGGTACGAAGGTTTTAACTATTCTGTAAAAAGGGGTCAAGTGTATTACTTATTGTTGTTGAGGTAGTCTCATAATTTTCTAGTGCCAAGTAACATTTTTTTTAAACTGGTTGTGTAAAAAAGGAGCTAAGTTCCACTTAGTAAAAATATAAAAATATTACTTGACCCCTTTTTGCAAATCAGCGACGATATGGAAAATTCTTAGTAAAACACCCTGTACAATATATGCTATATTTGTCAGTTTTATGTTACATCTCTCCTTAATTCCCTTTTATTCTATTAATCTAATCATAAAACTGTTCTACTTGTAGTAAATACATCATTGCGTGTGTTTTCCATCGAACCATTACACTCGCGGTTATAAAAACATGAGCTTACGCTCGTAGCACAATGCCGGGCTTAATATGTCGCACCGATATGTAAACCACAACTTAAAAAATCCCTAATTTACTAAATTGTTGTTCCCGCTGTAGCCGCGTACGATGTTTAATTCTCTTATTAGTCCCGCCACCGATTTGGCTTCATGAAGTATTGGTTTCTAGTTTCAACTTGCCCGGGGATCTTTTATACTCCCGACTACAATTCGTTGCAGGATCAATATTTTGGTAATATTATTAATCGGTAAACAATGTTTATTAAATGGTGTGTGCTCTTTGTAGCAACGTAGATCCCAGAGCTGTATTAGACTAGTTGTGTTTCAAAAATTGTTGTATATCCTGAAATAAATATGGTTTAGAAACACTAAAATGAGTTAAATGTTATGTTTATATGGGATTAGCTACAGTTCAGTTGTATTGACAACCAATGCCAACCATATGCCCTTACACGTGATAATTGGACGTAATTATTAAGCAGCAATATGAAAGCAAATATTTTTAATTATAAACAATTTACTCTAAATTCACAATCAAGATACAGTAGAAATAAACAAACCAGGACACGTTAAATGTTACAAGGAGCACTCCCGAATCATAATTTACAATGTATAAACTTTGTAAATCATAACTTGGGATTAACAATGTGCACATATTACACTGTAAATTATGATTTGGGAGTGCTCCTAGTAATAGTCAACGTGTCTTTGATTTGTTTATTGCTACTGCATCTTGATTGTGAATTTAGATTAGTGTAAAAAAACCGCCTTTTTTTCTTTTTTTTTTCAAATTAATGGAGAACAGTGAAACGTATGTTTTTTTTTAGTACAAACATCTTCGAAAGCATGGAAAAAGCTTTAGAATTACATATTATATATCTTAATAAATATGCCCATTTGTGGTTAATATAATTGCGAAAAAAGGCCGAAATTGCAAAAAAATTAATTTTGTAAACTTAGTGTACGATATCGTCCCTGATTTGCAAAAAGGTGCGAAGTGACATTTTATTCAAAAGAGGGGTTATGTGCAAAAATGAAAGGTACGAAGGTTTTAACTATTCTGTAAAAAGGGGTCAAGTGTATTACTTATTGTTGTTGAGATGGTCTCATAATTTTCTGGTGCCAAGTAACAATTTGTTTAAACTGGTTGTGTAAAAAAGGGGCTAAGTTCCAGTTGGTAAAAATATAAAAATGTTACTTGACCCCTTTTTGCAAATCAGCGACGATATGGAAAATTCTTAGTAGAACACCCTGTACAATATATGCTATATTTGTCAGTTTTATATTACATCTCTCCTTAATTCCCTTTTAATCTATTAATCTAATCATAAAACTGTTCTACTTGTAGTAAATTCATCATTGCGTGTTTTTTCCATCGAACCATTACACTCGCGGTTATAAAAACATGAGCTTACGCTCGTAGCACAATGCCGGGCTTAATATGTTGCACCGATATGGATAGCGCTAATCGAAAAGGAACCAAGCGACATTTGACAAAAAATGAGTTAATAGCACCTATAGATAGCCAGATATTCACTTTATATGTGTAAAAAAATCCGTACGTCTACGGAGCTGCTAGTGACATCTGTAGAAAAAAGGTCCAAGCGACAATCGGTAAATCGGGCAGTTTTCTTTAATATAAAAAGACCTAAGTGGTGGTACTTTGTAGAAAAATTATTGGTGTCGCTTGGATCTTTTTAAACTTAATGTGATTCTGTAGCGATAGGTAGCAATTTTCTTTAGCTTAAAGGTTTAAAGTGAAAATAATAAGTGAAAGATGAGTGAGCGATCCAAATTAATCCTCAAAAAAGCTCTATTAGAGCCAAAATCCATGGAGACAACTCCCCTTGAAACGAATCGGCTTAAAAAAAGCAGAAACAACTTGGTAAGTTTTTTTGGTTAGGTTATTTGTTGGTTTTAAAACAAGTTTTTTATTAGTTTTACATTTACTTTTAAAATAAGTATTATAGGTTTATTCTACACCGATAGAAAATAGTTTTTGTATTATTTTTATTACTTTTAACATGGTAAAAAATATTTCGTGGTTGTTGGTTTCTTTTATATTTTTGCAATAAATGCAACCAAACGACCTGTAAGGAAGTTGATTCCTTTTATAATATTGCAAATATTGTAACCAAACGACATGCAAGGCAATTGGTTCCTTTTATATTATTGAAAATATTTCAACCAAACGACATGCAAGGCGGTTGGTTCTTTTTATATTATTGCAATAATTGTAACCAAATGACCTGCTTGGTGGGTGATTCTTTTTGTAAAAAATCAGTGTACAGTGTTTTAAATGAGTTACTTATATTTTTAACATTTCTTTTTTATTAATAGGAACCAGATATTACAAAAAAAGAAATAGAATATCCCACTTTGAGTGCAAATGATGATGATGTGAACCTAAGGGTAACAAATTCAGACAAAATAATTGTTCAAGAAGTACTCATCTTACAGAGTCCAGTTGAAAAAAATTACTCAAACTGAACCACCGAATGTAACAGGTAGGATTGGTTAACGACACCACATATTCCTTCAAAGTATTTTTTATTTTTTGTTTTAGAAATCGTCAATAATATAAATATATATGGAGAAAGTTCTAATGACAAAAACATTAATGAAGAAAATATAGAAAATGTATTTGGCACAAGAACAAATAATTTAAACGTTATTGTTGAAGAAGTTCCGTACGTTGAAGAACAATATATTTTACCGCTTGTTAATCACACAACTATGAATAACCACAATGATGATTCGCAGGAGTACCTTGAGGGTGAAGATTCAGATGACTCCGTTAAAGATAGGGACTATACACCTAATGAATCAGACGGGAGTAGTTCAGAAGACGTTGAAAATGGATTTAATGAGGAAGATCACATTAAAAAAAAGTTAATCGAGGAGAAAGAATCCTGGAAAGGCAGACCTAAAAAAGGAAGAAATCCGAAATATCCTGGACAAACATTTCAAACTAGAAAAAAAAAATGAAAGATTCCAATTTAACTCATTATACTGTTGGAGGAAAAATTAGAGAGGCCAAACAGTTTATTGATTACAAATGTACATGCATAAAAAAATGTGACGAAAATGTAAGCAGAGATGAGAAAGAAATATGTTTTAAAACATTTTGGAATTTAGCTTCCTATGATTTACAAACTGGTTACATCGGAGCAACAGTAAAAGAAATGCCAATTAAAAGAAAGCGAACAAAGGCAACAGGTAAAATCTATACGAGGAGGTATATGATTGGAGAAAATGAAGTTTGTCGAGATACCTATATAAAAACTTATCAAATATCCTCGAAAAGGGTAAATACTGCATTAAATAAAATACGTGTCTCGGATGTAAAAGATAACCGAGGAAAACATGGACGAAAAGCACCAATACCCGAAGAAACAAAAACCCAAATAATTGATCATATAAAGAGATTTCCTACTTATATCTCTCACTATTCTCGGTCGGAAACAGAAACAAAATTTTTGCCATTCGATTTAACACAAAAAAAATGTATGAACTTTATCTAGAAGAAAATAATCCAAAGGTTAGTTTTCAATTTTACCAAAATATTTTTTACATGCATTTTAATCTCAAACGCAAACCTCCAATAAAAGACACATGCAACAGCTGTGACATGTACTCTTCAAAAATTAAAAATACACAAGACGAAAATGAAAAAAAAACTTTGAATGAGTTGCATGATAATCATCTGAAAAAGGCAGAAGACGCTAGAAATCAAATGCAGATACATTTTAAAGAAGCAACTACTAATCCTACTCTGGAAACCCTGTCATATAATATGGAAAAAGTATTAGGATTACCAAAACTTTCAACGAATATAGTTTATTACAAAAGACAATTAGGTATTTACAATGAGGGAATCCACTCTGCTTCAACTAATACTCCATATTGCTTTTTGTGGAAAGAAGGTGTTGCTGGCAGGGGTGCACAAGAAGTGGGTTCCTGTTTAAAAAAATATATCGAACTATATCTCAAAAAAGGTGTCGAAGAACTTATTTTGTGGTCAGATAGTTGCGGTGGTCAGAACCGCAATATTAAAATTGTCCTATTACTAAAAACAACTTTAATGGAACACCCTACGTTAAAGACGATCCAATTAAAATACCTTGAATCCGGACACAGTTTTTTGCAGAATGATACTGATTTTGGACAAATAGAACGTGGAATTAAAAATCAGGTTCAACTTTACACCATGGAAGATTTTGTGAGCGTAATCGAAAGTTGTAAAAAAACTAATAAATTTGTAATAAACCTAATGGAGAGCCAAGATTTTTACTCTACTGAAGACTTGGAAAAAAATATTATAAACCGAAAATTATCTACTCAAAAAGAAAAAATAAGTTGGTTAAAAACAAAAATAATCAAATTAGAGAAGTCAAAACCTTTTTCAATTTTTTTATGTGAATCTCATTCATCTTCTGAATTAATGTTTAAAGAAATAGATATTTCAAAAACCGTCCGACGTCAAAACCCATTATCTTTTAATCCAGGAAATTTAAAAGTACTTTATCCGAATGGAAAAGCTATTTCAAAAGAGAAATGGAATGACATTAAGTCTTTATTCCAGTTTCTTCCAAAAGCTGCCCTTCAATTCTACAAAATTAAAAACTTAAAGGATTTTGAGGATGATATTGAAGGATTTGGTTCCTTACCTGACTTTGATTTGGACGCAGAAGAAATTTAATGAAAGACATATTTTAGCAAAACTTACGTTCCTATACTTAAATATTAGTTTTAAAATTTAAGTATTTGTTGTTTGTTTAGAATTTTTATATAATGAGTTTTTTAAAATCTTTTTATTACTAATCTTAAGAATAAGAAAATTAACGCAGATTTTTGTGAAAGAGAGATTAGGAAAACTGTTAAGTTCCTACACTTGAGTATTATTAGTTTTAGAAGTTAGAGTTTTTTGGTTTTTAAAAAATTTTTGATTTTATGAGTTTTAAAAGATTTTCTATTATTACTTAAATTAAGAATGCGAAAATAACCAAAAATGTATTTTTTTTAAGATTAACTAGGTAAAACCATACCTATACTATGAGTTTTATTTTTATAAAGTTTAACGTTTGGTTGAAATTTTCGAGATTTGTATTGCCTTAAAAGTAAAAATATATTTTTACCAAAAATATCGTACTTCTTATTTCCATTCTTCTATAGTTTAAGGGTTTTTTGATTAAAAAGTACTTACTTTTTTTTAATAATAAGTATTTTTTTTCTAATATGAACAGTTAGGTAAAATTTCAAGAAAGAACCAATCCATATTTTCTTCATCTCTAAACAGAACCATGAGTCTCTTGGTTCCATTTACACCAGTAAGTAGTTTTTCTGAAATAATTCAAAAAGATCCAACCACCAAAACACTGTCAAAAAACAAAAAAAGTTAACTTATGAAAAAATAATTCAATAGTGGCTAATATTTGCTTTCTAACGCGGTATCATACCTTAAAATGTATTTAATATCTTGGAAGCTACAAGGAAAAACATTTTTTATTTTTGTAACCTCAATTACTCAAAATCATCTTTTGGCGGTTGGTTCCCTATCGATTAGCGCTATCCATATGTAAACCACAACTTAAACAATCCGTAATTTACAACATTGTTGTTCCCGCTGTAGCCCCGTACGATGTTTAATTCTCTTATTAGTCCCGCCACCGATTTGGCTCCATGATGTATTGGTTTCTAGTTTCAACTTGCCCGGGGGTCTATTGTACTCCCGACTACATTTCGTTGCAGATCAATATTTTGGTAATATTATTAATCGGTAAACAATGTTTATTAAATGGTGTGTGCTCTTTGTAGAAACGTAGACCCCAGAGCTGTATTAGACTAGTTGTGTCTCAAAAATTGTTGTATATCCTGAAGTTAATACGGTTTAGAAACACTAAAATGAGTTAAATGTTATGTTTATATGGGATTAGCTACAGTTCAGTTGTAATAACAACCAATGCCAACCATATGCCCTTACATGTGATAATTGGACGTAATTATTAAGCAGCAATATGAAAGCAAATATTTTTATTTATAAACAATTTACTCTAAATTCACAATCAAGATACAGTAGAAGTATAAACAAACCAGAACACGTTAAATGTTACAAGGAGCACTCCCGAATCATAATTTACAATGTATAAACTTTGTAAATCATAATTTGGGATTAACAATGTGCACACATTACATTGTAAATTATGATTTGGGAGTGCTCCTAGTAATATTCAACGTGTCTTTGATTTGTTTATTGCTACTGCATCTTGATTGTGAATTTAGATTAGTGTCAAAAAACCGCATTTTTTCTTTTTTTTTTCAAATCAATGGAGAATAGTGAAACGTATGTTTTTTTTAGTACAAACATCTTCGAAAGCATGGAAAAAGCTTTAGAATGGCATATTATATATCTTAATAAATATGCTCATTTGTTGTTAATATAATTGCGAAAAAAGGCCGAAATTGCAAAAAAATTAATTTTGTAAACTTAGTGTACGATATCGTTACTGATTTGCAAAAAGGTGCGAAGTGACATTTTATTCAAAAGAGGGGTTATGTGCAAAAATGAAAGGTACGAAGGTTCTACCTATTCTGTAAAAAGTGGTCAAGTGTATTACTTATTGTTGTTGAGATAGTCTCATAATTTTCTGGTGCCAAGTAACTTTTTTTTAAACCGGTTGTGTAAAAAAGGAGCTATGTTCCACTTAGTAAAAATATAAAAATGTTACCTGGCCCCTTTTTTCAAATCAGCGACGATATGGACAATTCTTAGTGAAGCACCCTGTACAATATATGCTATATTTGTCAGTTTTATGTTACATCTCTCCTTAATTCCCTTTTAATCTATTAATCTAATCATAAAACTGTTCTACTTGTAGTAAATTCATCATTGCATGTGTTTTCCATCGAACCATTACACTCGTGGTTATAAAAACATGAGCTTACGCTCGTAGCGCAATGCCGGGCTTAATATGTTGCACCGATATGTAAACCACAACTTAAACAATCCCTAATTTACAACATTATAGTTCCCGCTGTAGCCCCGTACGATGTTTATTTCTCTTATTAGTCCCGCCACCGATTTGGCTCCATGATGTATTAGTTTCTAGTTTCAACTTGCCCGGGGGGTCTGTTGTACTTTCGACTACATTTCGTTGCAGGATCAATATTTTGTTAATATGTATTATTAATCGGTAAACAATGTTTAAATGGCGCGTGCTCTTTGTAGCTAAGTAGACCCCAGAGCTGTATTAGACTAGTTGTGTCTCCAAAATTGTTGTATGTATATCCTGAAATAAATACGGTTTAGAAACACTAAAATGGGTTAAATGTTATGTTTATATGGGATTAGCAACAGTTCAGTTGTAATGACAACCAATGCCAACCTTATGCCCTTACACGTGATAATTGGACGTAATTATTAAGCACCAATACGAAAGCAAACATTTTTATTTATAAACAGTTTAGTGTCAAAAAACGGTCTTTTTTTTCTTTTTCTTTTAATCAATGGAAAACAGTAAAACGTATGGTTTTTTAGTACAAACATCTTTGAGAGCATGGAAAAAGCTTTAAAATGGCGTATTATAAAGCTTAATAAATATGCTCATTTGTTGTTAATATAATTGCGAAAAAATGCCGAAATTGCAAAAAAATTAATTTTGTAAAATTAGTGTAGAGCTTTGAATTTTTTTTTTCAAATGAGGGTTATTTGGTGCTTAAAATGTGACAAAAATTTCAAAGCGATTCATTCAATTGTTTAAATCTTATTCAAATTTTTTATCCCAGAGAGCTTGTTTTGCAATAGTATAAGTCAGAAGAGATTATTTTAAAACCATTCTACATGTTTCAAATGAAAGATCATGAGATATACTGTCAAATTGGTTAAAAAAAGTGAATAAAAGATGCTTTTATTAGTAATAAATAATTATGCAAAAGTATCGTCAATTTTTCCTTATAAACTTTTTCAATAATTTTCTTGTTATTGTTCGTACAAAAAAAATTACATATTCTAAAAGCAGGAATTTTTTTCACAAATTTGAAAGCAAAAAAAGTTAGCCTGGGTCAATTAGGGCCAACGTTAGCAACATTTTTTTATTTTTTTTTTAATTCACAGATAATTTGTTTATAATAATTAAGGATCAAGACAAAGACATGAAGTAATGATAAAAAAAATTTGGTTTAATTTGCGCTTTAAAGAAGTCGTGATTAAAGCTTCAAAAATGAAGTACAAACGCGGCCCGCTTGCATCCGACGAAGAAGCATAAAATCCGACCAAAAATTGAAATATATATCAACTTCAAAATCCTACAATTTTTTGTATTTTGGGAACGACCCAATGGATTTTAATTTTTTTTAATTTGTATGTACTTTTAGCGTATTTTACAAAAATATGGAGTCAATTAATTCATAAATTATTTAATAATCAATTTAATTTGTTTAAACAAAAAAAAATTAAATATCTATTTTTACCGTGTTTAGGTGCACAACTACCAAGTAATGTTATGTATACAGGGTGTAACAAAAATAAATTAGGTTCGAATGAACCTAACTTACCTTAGTACAAATATGCACATAAAAAAAGTTACAGCCCTTTGAAATTACATAATCAAAATCGATTTTTTCGAATATATCGAAAACTATTGGAGATTTGTTTTACTGAAAATGGACATGTGACATTCTTATGGCAGGAACATCTTAAAGAAAAATTATAGTGAAATTTGTGCACCCCATAAAAATTGTATGGGGATTTTGTTCCCTTAAACCCCCCCAAACTTTTGTGTACGTCTCAATTAAATTATTATTGTGGTACCATTAGTTAAACTCAATGTTGTATTAAAACTTTTTTGCCTCTTATTATTTTTTCGATAAAGCAGTTTTTATCGAGTTGAGGCTTATTTTTCAATATCTTTACATAAAAATTTTATGGGGGTTTTGTTCTTTTAAACCCCCCAAATGTTTGTGTACGTTCCAATTAAAATATTACTGCGGTACCATTAGTTAAACACAGTGTTTTAAAACTTTTTTGCCTCTTGTATTTTTTCGAAAAGCACCTTTTATCGAGATGTGGCTTCTTTTTTAATATGGTTCAAAATATCCCTAAAAATGTAAATCATAAATAAATTTTCATATTATTACCAAGTTTCCATAATCGTACTTAACCATATACAAAATATGTGGTGGATTTGACAAATATTCGAAATATCTCGATAAAAACTTACTTTTCGAAAAAGTACTAGAAGACAAACAAGAATGTGTGTGTACTTTGTACGCACGTAAGAAGTTATACTTCTACTACATATTATGTGATTTTTAAGACAATACCAAAAATTTAAAAAAATAAAAGAATAAAACGCACACAAACACATTGAAAAATGCCACAAAGAAAAAATGATTTCTGAACGATAATAATTGTTGGCAAAAATTTTAAATACGCATTTTCTGAAAAAAGAATTATATAACAAATATACTACTTACAATCATAACATGCATAAAAAAATAAAAAAATAAAACCTGCATCGGGAATTGAACCCGTGAATTTCGTGGCACTTTGATTCGTAATCGAAGCGTAGACTCACTCGTCCAATCCCACATTATTTATCATGTGGAAAATACGGTAACTGAACGTTTTACTGTTTGACAGTTGTTTTGAAAATTAAATTATGTAGTTTAAATTTTGTGGAAGAAAATATAAAAATATAAAAAAACAGTAAGAAAACAATATATAAGATGAAGATTGGTAGAACTTTTGTTGGTAATCAAATTAAGTATGTAAATCAAAGCATTACATACCTACTAGATAAATAAATCTACGCCAAAAAATCATAATTTAAAAATAAAAATCGAACCTAATTTGGGATTTCTCTCTAAAATCCGCATTCTTGAGAAAATAAATGTATGTATTTCAACCTAATCCAAATGTATAATTACAATATGATTATAATAAAAACTACTTACCAAATTAGAATGAGTTTTCCTTGTCCAAAATAGTCCAAAAGTCCAAAAATATAGGTATATGAAAACTATTTAAAAAGGCAGTATAACTATTAACTAACTTTTGTTTGTTGTTTCTTTTCACACAAATTTTAAAACGCAACAACCATAAATAATCTAACTACAGCTGTGCCACAGCCGCCATATTGAATAATTTTTGACATGTCATTTGAACATCCAATCAGAACAAAGTTATAATGCGCATGCGCCCGGTCGCTAGGTTTTACCATATAAAAAATTCACCCTCTATCGCCGGTAAAGAAGTATAACTTCAAAAAGTCTTAAAAATATTCTGTTTAACTAATGGTACTGCAATAATAATTTAATTGGAACGTACACAAAAGTTTGAGGGGGTTTAAAGGAACAAAACCCCCATAAAATTTTTATGGGGTGTCCAAATTTCACTATAGTTTTTTTTAAGATACTACTGCCATAAGAATGCCATATTATGTCCATTTTCAATAAAAAATCTCTAATAGTTTTCGATATATTGGAAAAAATGAATTTTCATTTTGTAACTTCAAAGGGCTGTAACTTTTTTTATGTGCACATTTGTACTAAGGTAAGTTAGGATCAATCGAATTATTTTTGATCTCAGAATATGTGATTAAGTTTTTGACCTGTCTTTTTGTTACACCCTGTATATTAATTGATAAAAAATTGTAATAAATATACATGTATGTATTTTATTATATAAAAATGAAAAAATTCAATAGAAGTGCGACTTTTACTCTATAAATTTGCTTAGAGTTGCAGTAATTTGAATCTTGTAATTGATTGTTTAAAAAAATGTTGATAAGGAAACATTGACGATACTTTTGCACACGATGCACACCTATGGATCCCTTTTTTAAATAATATGTTGATTTATCGTTTTGGTAACAGCAGGTAATTTGATAATTGATCGGCTGACGCTACGTGATACGATTCCTGGTGTTCTGTATCCGATACATTATTTACATTCGTGCTCCAATACAATTGATAAACATCCCTGTTTGTACCCTATTCTGCCCTCGGTTCATTATCAATACAAGTCGCTGTGTTAATTCCTAACAGTTTACATAACACAAACGGCTGAACATGGACACCAATCATCCAAGCGCCCACAGGTAACAGAGGGAGAAATCAATCTAATTTTTCATTTAGGGTAGGGCTTGTTTCGTATATGTTATCTACAAATGTCTGGGCAAATTTAATACATCGCTAAAATATTTTGAGTAATAAAAACATTTATATCCACATACTGCGTACATTTTACTACAAATGTATGTGTCAGATAAAAGGCCAATGACAAATATCTAGAGAAAACTTTAATTAAGGGGATTTGAAAAGTGAACCGTTTAATGAAAAAATTTTCATCTATTTGCTACTTCTGGTTATACCGAAGTGGCTTATAACTTGGTTTTTTTAATGGGATACCCGGTATATTTTTTATATTTTTGGACTTTCCTCGATGTCTTATTTCTTAAAATATTAGGTTTTGAAATATTATACCGGGCATTTTAAAAGATAATTACGCTTTCTATTAATATCGTAGCCATATTCACACCCTGTAGAACTGTACTGATATACAGGGTGTCCCGAAAGATTGGCCATAAATGATACCACACATTTTCGTGTCAAAAATAGTTCGATTAAACCTAACTTACCTTAGTACAAATGTGCTCATAAAAAAAGTTACAGCCCATTGAATTTACAAAATGAAAATCGATCTTTTTCAATATATCGACAACTATTACGGATTATTTATTAAAAATAGACATGTATAATTCTTATGGCAGGATCATCTTACACAATTATAGTAAAGTTTGTCCATCCCATAAAAAATTTGTGGGATATGGGTTGTATCTAAAGGTATCATTTTATTTGTAGTAACTCCATCTTAAAAAAACAAACACTTTAAATACTTTGCCTTTGTCCTAATAAGTTTTAAACGTTTTCCTCAAGAGCTTGTCTCCACTCTTTCAGATTTTTTTCGCATTTAATAATTCTCACCAACACCACATCATCAGCATACATTAAGCCCTAGGGAATGTTACAATGTAGTTTTGCTGTTGTCTGATTCAAAACTAATGAGAATAAATAAGGACTAAATACCAACTGCTTTCACATGAACTTCCCAAGTAGCACAATAAAATCATTTTAGTTTTATTTAAGGTTTATAAAGGTTTTATTGTGGTAAATAAGAAGATAATGGCTTTAAAGTTATCTTGTAGATATACTGCCAGAACTTTAAAACTGTTAAGGATTTGTCACTAGTTTTAAAGTATCTAATAAGAGAATCAAATAATTAATCTTAATAGATAATTTGTCTTATTGTAGTTTTAAAACTGTTTATTCTCAGTTAACTTTAAACCCAATCAGTTTTATGAAGATTTTCCGGTTTATTTGGTTTTATTAGATTCTATTAGATACTAGTTTGTGACTTTTAGTTTTACTGCAGTTTTAAAGATTCTCCTAATATGACTAATGAAACCTATTATGAAAACTACTTGATCTCAAGACTATTAGGTCAGTAAATCATATGCATTAAAACTATTTTTTTAGTTTTCTTTGAAGTTGCTTTCTTAAAAGCAATTATTAGGCTATATTAAAACCAAACGCTCTTAACTGAATAAATTTGATTATCGTAAAGACTAAACTATGCTTCTTTTTAAAAACAATAAAACTAAACTCATTGTCTTCTCCAAAATGGTCGGCCATTTGTTTTAGAGCGAAACAGTGGTGTAGTGTGTTGTAAAAAGTGGAAGTACAGTTAGTATGGAAGAAATAAGTCGCAAATACTTAAAATATAAACGAACTGGTAATTACGGCTTATTTTTCAAAGAATACGACACACACAACACTACGACCCCTCGATTTTAAGGTTAGGTTCACATTAAAACCGAGTGGCATTATTGACAGCAGCATTAAAGCTAAACAGTTTTAATTCCAAGGCAAGCTTGCTTTTATGTAGGATATGAGCTCTTGGAAAGTTATAAAATAAAACCATTTGATCTTAACAATTCTCTGTCGATAGATTAAATAAATAGTTTTATTTGGTTTTTGGCCATATTGCCTTCTGGAGATGCTAAAAGCTATGATAGATTACAATATAAGGCTTATTTATTACATAAAAATTATAAATAAGCGACTTGAAGACAGAAATTCGATTTATATTAACATTAAAATTCTAGATAAAATTATTTTTCTTTCAAATTAATATTTTTCGGATTTAAATTGTTTTATTATTATTTTTTAATCGCCAAAATTCAGGAATTTTAGGACGCGTGAGATATTTAGACCTTTTTTTCTTAACATTATCAATAAAGTTGGGTGCGCAAGTGTTTTTCTACCTTGACAGTCCGAAATAACCAAGTACCTTTTATTATTTTATGGTTACAAATACGTATCTACCTATCATAACACATGTAAAAATTTGTTGGCCTATATGGAGTATATGGGTTTAAAGAATCATTTAATATTCAATTGTCTTTAAAAGTATCTATTTAAGAAACCTTTTTAAATTCACTATAAAATTGCCTGCACTTAAAGTATCCTTTAACCCGGGAGTAGTCGCGCTCACTTCTGTAACGTCGATAGTCGCGTGTGAGATTCTATCTCAAAATACGAATTTAAAACAAATTTTTATTTTGTACTATTTTTATCTATTTTTCTTATTGAAAATATGTATTTCTAACAATTTTATTAAAAAAACCTGTCTTAACGGTCACCTGACAATATCGGCCACCTGTCCTAACGGCCAGTTTAAAAATTTCCCAAACCAATTATATGTAGAATACAAAAACTGGCAATACCGTCCACCTTTCTATATCGGCCAATAGTTCTTTCATTTTTAGTGACCGTTACTGACAAATTATACTGTACAGTAAAACCTGTGTTAACGGCCACCTGCCAATATCGGTCACCTGTCCTAACGGCCAGTTTAAAAATTTCCCAAACCAATTATATGTAGACTACAAGAACTGGCAATAACGGCCACCTTTCTATATCGGCCAATAGTTCTTTCATTTTTAGTGGCCGTTACTCACAGGTTTTACTGTATTACGAAAAAGGATGAAATGTAAGATTCTATCTAACGGCGCGGCTACTCGCGTGTTAAAGCTAATTGGCTCTCCCCAAAGCCATAAATTCCACAAAAAGAAGAAGAAGAAGAAGAAGAAAAAAATTCCTACGCATTACTACACCCTTCCTCGAGGCACTTACGAAATTTTTTCAAAATTGCAAAATTTTTCGTCAAGTTATCGCGAAAAAGGATAAAAATTGAGATTCTATCTCACCGCGCGACTACTCGCGGGTTAACATGGTTTTAAAAGCACCTTCACAGCAGCTTTAAAACCAGTTGCTTAACCTTCCGATGACCAACCTTTTTTTGTTACACGGATGACCAAGGGGGGGGGGATGACCCCAGGTCAAAAATGTCAAAAATGACAATTAACAAAAAAATGAAGTGTTTTTTATGGCATGGACTTTATGTCATTCAGCCAGTCACAACATGAGTATTAGTGTCATATGTAGTGTGTATGTTGAGTAAGTGTCTTGTTACTTTGCAAAGTCGACGTCATTAGCGTAAAACTACTTGGAATTGCACATAATAGACGGTATTTTACTAAACATCAACTTCAGAATATATTTTTTATTCGTAAAATATTGGGAATTTTTTTTATTTCAAAATATGAGGATATCTAGAATGATATTAAAGTCAAATAAAAAATAATGAGTTAAAAATTGAAAATACTTTGGAATTTATTAAAGAAAAACATACGCTGGGGTCACAATTTCCCCCGCTTGGTCATCCGAAGGTTAAGGAAAAAAAATTTAAGAAGGTTTTTATTTTTGGTTTTATTGACCTCTTTCAGTGTGGGCCCTTTTATGCTGAAAGCTGTTTTATTGCAACCTTAAGGTTCACTTAAAAACCAATTGGTTTTAATTTTTGTTTTATTCTACCGTTTTAAAGCATCCTTAAAAGACTTAATAAACCCGTTCGGTGCTACTTGGGTTATCAGTCTCGTCCACATGTGTCCTAACACTAGTTTGTTGTTGCTCCCTCATACATATCTTTCACAATCTTTATAATATTCACCGAGGACTTTTTTATTATTAAGTGCACATCACACAATTTCTCCAAGAATTCTGTCACATGATTTCTCAAGATCAATAAATGCCATATGAACGTTTGTTTATTCCCGTACTTTTTTGAAGTTATACTTCTTTACCGGCGATAGAGGGTGATTTTTTTATATGTTAAAACCTATCAGCCCGGCGCATGCGCATTATAACTTTGTTCTGATTGGATGTTCAAATGACATGTCAAAAATTATCCGATATGGCAGCTGTGGTTTGGAGGTAAAGGTAAAGGTAAACAAATGTATAATATATTAGTTTTATTGTTGTGAGGACAGAAACAAAAAAGTTTATAATATTGTAGTGACTTTTAAATAGTTTTTAAAAGCAACAGGTACGTAATAATTGTTAATGTATCATGGGTATAAACTACCTATTTGATCTGCCAAAATACATAGTATGTAATACTTTTATTTATATAATTTGATTACCATCAAAATTTCTATCAATATTCACCTAATATTGTTTTTTTACTCTATGTTTTGTTGTATTTTTTCAATTCTAAATAATTTCAATTCAAAATTAAAATAATTTGATCAATTTTCAAAATATCAAAATATCACAAGTTTAATCCGTTTAGTTAGTCGATCTTCGTAAATAATGACACATGGTGTCCGTGGCTAAGCGGAGAAGGCGAATGAATTCCAATACCAACCGCTCTTATCAGCGCTGGTTCGAGTCCCAATAGAAACTTTCTTTTTTGTTTTTTTTAATACATTTTATGATTGTAAGTATATTTATTATATAATTGTATTTTCAGAAAATACGTATTTAGTTAAAAAAAATTTCGACAATTAATGTTCAGATATCATTTGTGGCTTGTTTAATGTGTTTGTGTGTGTTTTATTCTTTTATTATTTTAATTTTTGGCACTGTTCTAATAAAAATGTTTGAGAAGTAGTAAGTATAAATTAGTTTAATATTTAAACAAAATATAAATAAAAAGTATATTAATTTCGTTTAAATCATATAATAGAAGTATAACTTCTTACGTGCGTACAAAGTACACACACATTCTTTTTTTATTCAACTGTCTTATACCTAATGAAAATTGCATCTGTTGTTGATGTGTCGTACATAAAGCGACACTGATTATTTCACGCATCCGTCTATCAATTACTCTCTCCCATACTTTCATGGTGTGAGTCGTATATAAATTCAATGTGATGTGACCATATAATACCATAATTCATCATCAACACACCTTACCTATATGTATTAGGCCGATTTCATAAGGCCATTACCGGCGTACCAATTGTTACATGTTTGCAGCCACTAATTAACCGAGCTAGCTGAGTCCATTGAGCAGTTGTGAGCGATTTTATCAACTTCGGGTCCAGCCAAGTTAATACAGAGGTCTTCAATTAACAAAGCTAACCATGATTAATGGATCAATTCGAAACAATAACTGATACAATACCTGGATAGGCCGGCAAAATGCGGTGATTAGTGTTTATTATCGTTAAGAAAAAGGATGTACAACGGTGGTGGATAATTTTGATAAATGGAGGATATCCGTTCGGCCAGTATGTTGAATGGAAGTAATTTTGATATGTATGTTTAGTGATATGTATCAAAGAATTTAAAAATCAATAAATGTAGGAGTTGGGTGCTGTCAAAAAAGTGGGGAGGAATGGGTGAGTCGGGTCCTTGATTTTTGCTGACTTGTCTCCAGAAATGTACTTACACAAAAAAAGACAAACATTGATTTCGATGAATTTTCCTGTAAAAAGTGTTCGACTATTCTCGGCACTATTATGTCAAAAACGATGTTCAATAAACATCGGTCTGTTTAACCGGCACGATTATGCATGTGCTGCAAATCTACTAGACCGCTGAAAAATTAAAAAATATACAGGGTGAGTCATGAGGAACTGTACATACTCCTACGTCGTATAGAGGCTCCTATGGGGAATACCAAATGACCATTAAAAAGTGTCTGCTCCCCTTGTTTAATAATATACAGGGCGAGTTTCGCATTTTGACAGAAATTTATATTCGTCATAATTTTTGAACGGCCAGATCGATGTGTCTCTTATTTTGGTAAATCGTTAACTTTACTTTTACTTAGTCCTAAGCCTTTCTACCTTTAGGTGTAAGGCTGGTGGAGTTGAGTTTGGCATTGTAGTCTCCATGCTTTCCGATCTTGCGCTAGGTTTCTTGCACTTTCCAATGTCAATCCCTTCTTCTCGACTTCTTTCCTGATTTCATCTACCCACATAACTCTTGGTCTCCCTCTTTTGTTTTTCCCCTGCACTCTCGTTTCGAACACTCGTTTTGTTAGCCTCTCGTTCGACATTCTACACACGTGCCCGAACCATCTAAGTTGTCCTTCTACTATTTTTTCATTGATTGGTTCTAGTTTTAGGTTTTGTCTAATTGTTTCGTTTCGTATTTTGTCTGTCCTCTTTCTGTTTGCTATTTTCCTCAGGAACCTCATTTCCATAGCATTGACTCTGGATTTTTGTCTCCCCGTCAATGTCCATGTCTCGCTGCTATACATGATTGTTGGTCTAACTACTGATTTAACGACTGCCGTTTTTACTTTTTCCGGTATCCCTTTTTTCCCAAAAAATGTTGTTTTCATAGTGTTAAATAAGCTTCCTGTTCGTCCCATTCTCTCGTTTATTTCCATGTCTTGTTTACCATTTGATTCGATTATTACTCCTAGGTATTTAAAATATTCCACTTGCTCTAGTTGTTTCCCGTCTAATTCTATTGCGTGTGTCTTCCTCGTATTTGAAATTATCATTGTTTTTGTTTTCTCTGTATTAATTTTCATATTTATGTTTGATAGTTCTTCTTCTAGGATTTCAAGATTGTTCTGTAAGTCTTCTCTGTTTTCTGCTATCAATACCATGTCGTCTGCAAATAGTAGCTCCGATAGTTGAGTCTGTTTCATTTGCCAGTATCCTAATGTTAGTTTTCTCATTCTTCTCTTGGCTTTCTTTATCGCTTCATCCAGTACCACTGAGAATAGCAGTGGACTCAGCACGCATCCCTGTTTGACGCCTTGACTTGTAGAAAATTCTCTGGATTCCTCGTTATTGGTTCTTACTGTATTTGTATTATTTTTGTACATATCCTTTATTACTTCTATTATGTGTCTGTCGACTCCCCTTTCTGTTAGTGTCTTCCAAACGTCCTTTCTTCGGATTCTGTCAAACGCCTTTTCCAGGTCAATGAAGCACATATGTATCTCTCTATTTTTCTTGATTACCTTCTCACTTACTTGTCTTAATGTGAATATTAGGTCTTGCGTGCTTCTGTCCTTCCTGAATCCACACTGTGTGTCTTCCATAGTTGTTTCTATTTGTGTTTTTATTCTTGTCTCTAGTATTCTTGCTAATACCTTCCCAGGGATACTTGATATGGTGATACCTCGGTAATTATTACAGTTTCTCTTGTCTCCCTTTTTGTGTATTGGTAATATAATGTCTTTCTTCCAGTCCTTTGGTAATTCTGCTCTATTTATGATATCATTCATTAGTTCTTTCATGCTATCCATTCCCTCTGTCCCCATGAATTTTATCATTTCCGGGGTGATATGATCCTTGCCTGGTGCTTTGCCCAGTTTTACTCTTTCTATTGCTTTCTCTAATTCCTCTCTTGTTATGGATTCCACTTGTTGTTCTTCATTCCTTTCTTGTATCTCCCCTATGTTGTCCTTGTCTACATGAGTTAGCTCTTTGAAATGTTCTCTCCATCTTTCCATTATTTGTTTTTCTTCTGTTAGTACGTTTCCATTCTTGTCTTTTATATTCGGCATCGTGTGCTCTTTCTTTTGTCTGAGTTGTTTTAATGCGCCGTAGAAGAGTTTTTGGTTTTCCCTATAATTTTTTGTCATTTTTTGTCCAAATCTCTCCCATGACCTTTCTTTTCCTGCTTTCACCGCTATTTTAACCTCTTTCCTTTTTTCTTTATATGCTTCGTAATCTTCCGGGTGTTTTGTGCTTAGGTATCTTTTCCATTTGTCTTTTTTGTTCTTTATTTTCTCTCGTATTTCTTCCGTCCACCATTCTGTTCTCCTCATGTTAGTGTTTGCTATTTTTGCTTTCCCGCAAGTTTCCTCAGCTGCTTTGATTATGCTGGTTTTTAGATATTCCCATTTTTTTTCTATATTTGTATTTTTTGCCCTACCTTTCAAAGTATTATCTAATTTTTCTTGGAATTTCTTCTTATATATTTCCTCTTTTAATTTGTAACTTTTTATTTTTTCATTTACTACCTTTCTTCTCTTTTCTTCTTTTTCCTCTGTTGTTCTCATTCTCATTATTACTAGATGGTGGTCACTGCCAATCTCCGAGCCTCTTTTCACTTTCGTATCCTGTACTCTTTTCCATTTGTTGCTGCTTACCAAAAAGTAATCTATGATTGATTTTTCGTTTCTGCTGTCTTGTACTCTCGTGTATTTGTGTACTTCTTTATGTTTAAATTTTGTATTTGTTATAACTAGTTTATTCTCCATACATATTTCTATTATTCTTTCACCATTTCTGTTTAGCATTTCTTCTCCTTCTTTTCCCATGCACTCCTCTATTCCGCTGTTGTTGTTTCCGACTCTACCGTTTAGATCTCCCATTACAATTATGTTTTCTTCCCCATTATCAATTTGCATTTGGAGCTCCTCGAAAAATTTATCTTTCTCTTCCTTTCTTGCATCTTCATTTACTCCGTAGGCTGTTATTATTGTCCATATTTCTTCGTCCAAATCGTTAACTATTACCACATAATCAACTGATTTATTCAAACTAAAAAAAAATCAGGTCCGGCTTTAAAAAATTGGTTCGTTTGGGTCTTAGAAAAAATGTCACCCTGTATACGCTTTTTGAAAACTGTAATATGAATTCTACAAATTAGACAAATAGGCAATTAAAATGGCATATTTATTTTTTCCCCACACGATTATTAAATTTTTTATAAAAAAATCAAATTTGACTATGAATTAAAAGTTTGGTAAAATAAACCATAGATTTAAAAAAAATAACTTTTATTACAAGAATTATTTTTTTTAACAAATATTTGATTTATTTTACCATCCAGTCAACTGATTTATTCAAATTAAAAAAAAATCAGGTCCGGCTTTAAAAAATTAGTTCGTTTGGGTCTTAAAAAAAATTCCACCCTGTATACGCTTTTTGAAAACTCTAATATGAATTTTACAAATAGGCAATTAAAATGGCATATTTATTGTTTCCCCACACGATTACTTAATTTTTTATTAAAAAATCAAATTTGTCAAAATCGGAATTTTAACCTAAAAATGAAAAAAAAAAAAGATGAAATCACGGTTTAACTCGCTACAACGTTCCATTTTAAATTTTTTGTTCTGAAATTTTTACAGCACATATCTCTTACCATTGTGAAGACTATGGCAATTGTTGTAGACTTTCAGTGTTCTTCTCGTAAAAGTTATGAATTTTAAATAATAAAAGGTGCAGATTCGTGAATTGCAAAGTTAAATCGCAAAAATTAAGTGAAAAAATTTAAAATTTATCTATTTGATCACGTCTATGTTAAACTATAGGGTCTACAGTTAAATGTTATGGGGAGTTTTAGATCTAGACGTGTTAAAGAAAAAAAAACTGAAACTTTTAATTTTAAGAAAAACTTTGTTTAATTTTTTTTATTTTTAAATTTGATTTTTTAATAAAAAATTAAGTAATCGTGTGGGAAAAAAATAAATATGCCATTTTAATTGCCTATTTGTCTAATTTGTAAAATTTATATTAGAGTTTTCAAAAAGCGTATACAGGGTGAAATTTTTCTAAGACCCAAACGAACTAATTTTTTAAAGCCGGACCTGATTTTTTCTAGTTTGAATAAATTAGTTGATTGGGTGGTAACATAAATCAAATATTTGTTTAAAAAAATTACTTTTTGTAATAAAAGTTAATTTTTTTTAAATCTATGGTTCACTTTACCAAATTTTTAATTCATAATCAAAGATTTTTTTATAAAAAATTAAGTAATCTTGTGGGAAAAAAATAAATATGTCATTTTAATTGCCTATTTGTCTAATTTGTAAAATTAATATTAGACTTTCCAAAAAGCGTATACAGGGCGAAATTTTTTCTAAGACCCAAACGTACTAGTTTTTTAAAGCTGGACCTGATTTTTTTCTAGTTTGAATAAATTAGTTGATTAGGTGGTAATAGTGTAACGATTGACTAAAATAAGAGACACATCGATCTAACCGTTCAAAAATTATGACGAATATAAATTTCTATCAAAATGCGAAACTCGCCCTGTATATTTTTAAACAATGGGAGCAGACACTTTTTAATGGTCATTTGTTATTCCCCATAGGGGCCTCTATACGAGGTAGGAGTATGTACAGTTCCTCATGACTCACCCTGTATAAAAACAGTCAATAACTGCCTAAACGTAGGAAAAAAAGACGAACCAGAATTTTATAAGTTCCAATGTATTGAAATAACTCATCTGTTTGTTGTTTATCAACAAAATATTACACTACGTAGTATTTGCACTGTTTTTTTTGCGCAAAAAGCTCATATTCACAAAACAAATGGTTATCAATATTTGACCACGTATGTAATCATCTATAGGGTATATAATTTAGATTTGTAACAGACAAGTTTCAATTTGTAAATATACTATAATTAATATAACTTAGAAGAAGATTATATAAACATGCAAAAATCTGTGGCAAATGGACTAGTTTCCATGCCAAACATCACCATCATCATCATCATCATCATCAAATAGTTATCAACGTATCGAAAAAAAAAAAATAGACAAAAATTGCTTCCGATGCATCTTGCTGTGAATGCGCCCGACCATTCTCGGCACTATTATGTCAGAAACAATGTTCAATAAATATCGGTCTCTTGGACCGGCGCGACTATGCATGTCCTGAGAATCTACGCGAATACTGGAATGTTAAAAAATATACGGACACAGTCAATAAATGCCCAAACGTTGGAATAAAGACGAAAAAGAGTACTGAATGCTCCAATTTATTTAAATGACTCACATGTTTGTTGTTTATTAACGCATATTTTGAAAATCAATGTCATCAGCTTGTCTATCAGTTGGAACACAAACCATAATATTGCTCTACTTAGTGTTTGCACTGTTTTTGCAAAAACTAGTATTCACAAAACAAATGGTTATTGACGTTTCGAAAAATAAAAAAGACAGAAATGGCTTTCGATGCATTTTGTTGTAAAAGCTCGACCATTCTCGGCACTATTGTGTCAAAAACAAAGTTAAATAAATATCGGCCTCTAGGACTGGTGCGACTATGCACGTTCTGAAAAGAAAATCTACGCGACTACAAGAAGGTTAATAATATACGGAAATAGTCAATAAATGCCTAAATATTTGAATACAGACGAAGAAGAGTTCGTTTATTTGTTTTGTCTATTATGTCAAAAATAATGTTCACATTCCCGGAGCTAGGGTATAAGCTGCCTGCCTACAAAAACTACCACAGGCCTTCTATTTTTTTAAACACCAGCAGAAAAAAGCTCATTTAGTGCCCCTCAAACAACGGCACTTGCCTGTAGTGCACCCCTCGCAGTCCTGTTATCGCCGGCTCTGAATGTTCCATAAATATATCCTTCTCTTAGACCAGCGCGACTATGGATTTTCTGAAAATGTACGCGAATACTGTAAGGTTAAAAAATGTGTTGAAAAATATGCTTGTTGCTTATTGACTCATTTTTTAAAATCTAACATCAATTTGTCTATCAGTTAGAAAACAAACCAAAATATTACTCTACGTAGTGTTTGCACTGTTTTTGCAAAAAACTCATATTTGCAAAACAAATGGTTATATATAGTTTAGCTCTCCAGGCCTAGAAGGCCCATGGCTTGGTTTACTATGCCTTTCCAATCTCTCCTATTTGCTTCTTTATTTTTCCAATTTGTGATTTTCAGTTCTTCTATGTCTTTTTCAACATCTTTCTTCCATCTGGTTTTCGGTCTACCTTTCTTCTTCTTTCCTCCTATTCCTCCCGTTAGTATTTTTTTGGGAAGTCTCTTGTTTGGCATCCTTTGGATATGTCCAAGGTGATGGTTTGAAAATTATCATCCTATTGTTTATATCTTTGCCGTAAATTCCGGTCAACTTTGACCGATTGTATCTCAAGAACCACTCGTCATAATTAAACGTTTTTTCTTTTAAAAGAAGCGTCCTGCCGCTGTCTTTCGTATACCGTTTTCACAATTTAATTTAGTTTAATATTTCCCGAGATATTCTATTTATTTATAAACCAAAAAATTGTTTATAATTTTAAAATATTCCTGAGGCCGCTTAAATAGTCCAATTTCAATTCTGTAATGTACATTAGATAGGTATAGTGTCTTTTTATGAAAAAATCATAGTTATTCTTATGCATCGTAATTATTGTCATTATTATAGCGACCGTAAATTTTTAATTAACATTTCAATTGTTGCTAAACTGTTCATTCAATTCCTATTGGTTTCTGGAATTATAATATATACGGAAAGGGCTTTTACGTTACCAAGTTATTTAATTATTGATTAACAACTACTTATCTAAAAGTTTAGTTGAAAATTAAAGGTTTTGTCGGAAAATCCGCTTTTTCCGGGGTAAGTTTTCGTCGAAGTAAATCGGAAAACACGTCTCTATGCAGAATTTAATTGCGGTGAATTTTTATTTGAGTGTTTTTGGTCTAAAGTTAAAATCTTTGAAGTTATAGAGCAAAAATTGAAAAAAAAACGATTTTCGGGCGCCATTTTGTTTATAAAAAAAGTAGCACACTATCTGCGGACTTCGCATATCTATATTATTAGTATATACAATCATAAGATTCAATTTTAGCAATAAAATTGCTGGTAAATAACTTTTCCCAAAAATGGCCTATTCTCCGATAATCAGCCCAGACTATTACTCTATGTACTATTTGCACTGTTTTCGCAAAAACTCATATTCACCAAACAAATGGTTATCGACGTATCGAAAAAGAAAAAAGACAAAAATTGCTTTCGATGCATTTTGCTGTAAAATCGTCCGACCATTCTGGGCACTCGGCACTATTATGTCAAAACGAACGAACTGATCACTCGAACGGTGGAATCTTTTCAAGTATGTTTTCATTGTATCTTTTAATTACAGATAACTGTTCGACCGTGGAAGCTATTTACTAAAAGAAATAGGTTTCGCAATTTCCCTTTCTGTTTTTTAATGCTATTCTTTTCAAGTTCCTCGCTGGTTTGTAATTTATTAAATTTTCCTTGTACCTCAGAACGCTTTCTTTGGGATCTTGATTAATCTAGGGGTTCAATTAAGGCATGTACATATGCGAAATTATTAAAATAATTTTAGAGTTGTGGACTGTATTATCAGGCGTGGTTCAAAATAACTGGGAGAGGTAATTATGGTACAGACAATACCTAAATTTAGTTTGTAAAAAGGCTTACCCATATAACTGATATTTCACTTCCGGTATTCACATAAGTAGGTTCCGGTTATTGTATAGCAGGTCTCCATTAGCGGTATGCGCAAGCGGTTGTTTCTCATACGAGGTTAAATTGTCTTTAGCGGATTAGCGGTTATTGTCTATGACATATAGGTGTTTTTTTCACTTTACTTTTTACTGAGAGATACCGAAAAAGTAGGTCTGTTTTTTACGGGAATAAATAGATAAAAGATAAACAAAGTACTAGGAGAGTGTAAAAGACTGCAAAAGGATCTTTTCACGTCAACTCAGAGAGAGTTATTCTCACGTTTGTTGCCTTTAGCGGTTAATAGACATGAGAGATTTTGTTCGTTATTTGCACTTAAGAAAACTTCCTTACTTGAATAGGGATCAAACTAGATACTACGAATTATTATTCAGGGTTTTTGAACGTTCTTCTTCTACTTTTAAAGCTCCAAAACACTCAGAATTTTAGATTATATACAGGGTGAGTTATGAGGAACTGTACATACTCCTACCTCGTATAGAGGCTCCTATGGGGAATAACAAATGACCATTAAAAAGTGTGCTCCCATTGTTTAATTAATAATATACAGAGCGAGTTTCTGTACAGTTTCTATACAGAGCGAATTTGTATGCGTCATAATTTTTGAACGGTCAGATCGATGTGTCTCTTATTTTGGTTAATCGTTACACTATTACTACCCAATCAACTGATTTAGTCAAACTAGAAAAAAATCAGGTTCGGCTTTAAAAAATTAGTTCGTTTGGGTCTTAGAAAAAATTTCACCCTGTATACGCTTTTTGAAAACTCTAATATGAATTTTACAAATTAGACAAATAGGCAATTAAAATGGCATACCTATTTTTTCCCACACGATTACTTAATTTTTTATAAAAAAATCAAATTTGACTATGAATTAAAAGTTTGGTAAAGTAAACCATAGATTTAAAAAAATTAACAAAATCCACAAGGAAAAGAAAAGGTTTTCCTGTAGTTGGCTGTATACCATCAATCACAAAATTGGAAAGAAATCCTTTGTAAAAGGTATAAAAATTTTTTATTAAAAATCCCTTAAAAGGGCTACATCACAACAAAACGTTTTCGATTTTTTTTTTTTTTTCGAAAAAAAAAAAATCGGAAACGTTTTGTTGTGATGTAGCCCTTTTAAGGGATTTTTAATAAAAAAATTTTATACCTTTTACAAAGGATTTCTTTCCAATTTTAAAAAAATTAACTTTTGTTACAAAAATTATTTTTTTTAACAAATATTTGATTTATTTTACCATCCAGTCAACTGATTTATTCAAATTAAAAAAAATCAGGTCCGGCTTTAAGAAATTAGTTCGTTTGGGTCTTAGAAAAAATTTCACATTGTATAAGCTTTTTTAAGTTTGGTAAAGTGAACCATAGATTTAAAAAAAATAACTTCTATTACAAAAATTAATTTTTTTAAACAAATATTTAATTTATGTTACCACCCAATCAACTGATTTATTTAAACTAGAAAAAAATCAGGCTCGGATTTAAAAAATTAGTTCGTTTGGGTCTTAGAAAAAATTTCACCCTGTATACCTTTTTTGAAAACTCTAATATTAATTTTACAAATTTGACAAATAGGCAATTAAAATGGCATATTTATTTTTTCCCCACACGATTACTTAATTTTTTATAAAAAAATCAAATTTGACTATGAATAATTATTAAAAGTTTGGTAAAGTGAACCATAGATTTAAAAAAATTAACTTTTATTACAAAAATTAATTTTTTTTAACAAATATTTCATTTATGTTACCATCCAATCAACTGATTTATTCAAATTAGAAAAAAAATCGGGGCCGGATTTAAAAAAATTGTTCGTTTTGGTCTTAGAAAAAATTTCACTCTGTATATGCTTTTTGAAAACTCTAATATGAATTTTAAAAATTAGACAAATAAGCAATTAAAATGGCTTATTTATTTTGTCCCCACAACATTACTTAATTTTTTATTAAAAAATCAAATTTGTCAAAATCGGAACTTTAACCTAAAAATGAAAAAAATTAAATCCCGGTTTACTCGCTACAACTCTGTTCCATTTTAAAATTTTATTTCTGAAATTTTTACAGCACATATCTCTTACCATTGTGAAGAATATGAAAATTGTTGTAGACTTTCAGTCTTCTTCTCGTAAAAGTTATGAATTTTTAAAAATAAAATGTGCAGATTCGTGATTTGCAACGCAAAAATTAAGTGAAAAAATTAAAAATTTATCTATTTGATCACGTCTATGTTAAACTATAGAGTCCAAAGAGAAGTGTATGGGGGTTTTAGATCTAGACGTGTTTAGAAAAAAAATGGTGAAACTTTTAATTTTAAGAAAAACGTTTAATTTTTTTTTATTTTTATGGTAAAATTGCGATTTTAAAATTTTTTATTTTTTAATAAAAATTTAAGTAATCGTGTGAGGAAAAAAATATGCAGTTATAATTGCCTATTTGTCTAATTTGTAAAATTCATATTAGAGTTTTCAAAAAACGTATACAGGATGAAATTTTTTCTAAGACCCAAACGAACTAATTTTTTAAAGCCGGACCTGATTTTTTTCTAGTTTGAATAAATCAGTTGATTGGGTCTTAACATAAATTAAATATTTGTTTTAAAAAAATTAATTTTTGTAATAGCAGTTAATTTTTTTAAATCTATGGTTCACTTTACCAAACTTTTAATTCATAGGCAAATTTGATTTTTTTATAAAAAAATAAGTAAATGTGTGGGGAAAAAATAAATATGGCATTTTAATTACCTATTTGTCTAATTTGTAAAATTCATATTAGAGTTTTCAAAAAGCGTATACAGGATGAAATTTTTTCTAAGACCAAAACGAACTAATTTTTTTAAGCCAGACCTGATTTTTTCTGGTTTGACTAAATCAGTTGATTAGGTGGTAATAGTGTAACGATTGACCAAAATAAGAGACACATCGATCTGACCGTTCAAAAATTATGACGAATACAAGTTTCTGTCAAAATGCGAAACTCGCCCTGTATATTATTAAACAATGGGAGCAGATACATTTGAATGGTCATTTGTTATTCCCTATAGGGGCCTCTATACGAGGTAGGAGTATGTACAGTTTCTCATGACTCACCCTGTATAACTTACAAAAATCCTTGAGTTGATCTATTTTGAAGTCTATAAAATGGAGAAAATCCACAAAAACTCCTAAAAACCAGTTTGTAGAAGTAGTCTACGATTCAAATAGGAGGTAAAAATGTACCCATCTGCTTGCCGGATGAAACATTTTTTTTATTAAATTTTATACATAGACAAATATTTCTAGCATGGGTTGCCTATTAAAATCGTGTCATAGCTATCCTTAAGGGGGGGGGGGGGGGTCGAAGTGGTTGAAATCAATATTCCAAACACATATTTTTTTAAAGTAGGGTAGAATTATTTTATTTTTAAATTAAATAGTCATATTAAGCACAATTCATAGATTACTCAAAAAAAAAAACTGAAGGAAAAATATTGAAAAATAAGCCAACGGTGGCAAATTTTTAAAAGACACCTCAAAATATAATGAATTTTGCGGTGGACATCAGAACTCATTATTGAATCATGGCAAACATAAAATTCAAAAAGATTTTATTAACTTATGAGTTTCTCGAGGTAAAGCTGTCAAGTATTTTTAGTTTTATCTAACTTTGACTTTTTGATACCACTTAGAAATCAAAACAACGAATTTATTTTGTTAAAAAGGGTGAAAATTAACATATTTGTTATTGTTAAAAAAAATAAGCATACAGCAAAAAATATCGCGACAGCTTACCTCAAGAAATGTCTAAAGAAAATATAATATACAAAATTCCAGGGGAGTTGGTCAAGTAGTTTTTGAGTTACAATGTCTACAGCCTTTGAAAAAAGGAGTTTTGAGGAAAACGCGTTTAAAGTATTGTCAACTTTTATTTTCAATTTCTTTTTTGTCTTTCAAATCGTAAAATGATGCACACCGCAATATCTTTTTGAATCGCGAAATAATTTACAAAAGAAAATAAAAACAGCTGTTCACTCTTGTTCACTACGTTCAAGCGTGTTGGCGCGAACCTGATGCAAATCGAGTCTAAGCTAGGGCTATTTAACACTATCTCTCTACCTCCCTACCTTCGACTCGTTAAGTCAGCGATACTCAAAGTGTGTTCCGCGGAACCCTAGGGTTCCGCGATACAGCTGTAGGGGTTCCGCGATACAGCTGTAGGGGTTCCGCGAGAATTTAGAAAAAATATTCAAAACACCTCTCTCTGTTTGACTTTTCTGACGCGGTATAGCACGATTCACGAGGCGTGGTCAAACCACAGGTCGAACTTAGTTGACTCCTGTTGCCTCATACAATTTTACTAGCCTGTCACCGCCGATACACGACTTAGTGTGACCAAAGAATACCCCAACCAACTTGGTTGGTTGGGGTATTCTTTGGTGACTTAGTCCTTAGTCAGTACTGTCAGTAGTCAGTCGACAATTAGGGTTCGGAGCGATGAGTACCTACCTGCTAGAAAAAAGTGTTTATTTTTCTACTGCTGTATTCTGATTGTATCAGTTTTGTACTTTTGTTGTTTGTGATCGTACGTTATTTTGTGGTTTTTAATAAAGAAGAATGGAACGTTGGCTTAAAGGCGTTAAACGTGATGCAACAACATCTTCTAAGCCGAATGTTCGAAAGCAGTACGCGCGGAGTATACAGCAATTACCGGTCAAGACGATTATGCAACGACGTCAAGTTCCACGGTTTCAAAGGCGAAAAATAGGAAGTATGATGACACAGTTTCGTATTTGTTGATTCCAACGGCTCACCTATCTGAATTTTATGTAGTAAACTGTTTCCTAATAGTTCCAATGGCACCTGCTAAGTTGCGCTAACATTTAGAAACTGTACACCCCGAGTCTAAAAACAAGAATAAAGAATTTTTTATACGTAAAAAAGAACAGTTATTGGAAAGTCAAAAACTATAATGCATGTAACCAAAACTTTCAATGAAAAGGCCACAGAGGCATCATATTTAGTTAGCTATCGCATTGCACAAGCAGGTGAAGCGCAAAATATCGCTGAGAATTTAATAAAACCATGTGTGTTAGACATAACAAAATGTATGCTCGATGAAAAATCTGCAAAGCATCTTTCTACTGTACCGCTATCGAACGATATTGTTTCACGGCGTATTCATGATCTGGCCAGCTACGCCAAACAAGAACAACTAGTTACACGTCTACAAAAAACACGATTCGCCTTGCAAATAGATGAGTCTACTGATGTCGCTGGTCTGGCTATCTTGCTGGTTATCATGATATATCCATATGAAAGTTCTTTTGATGAAGACATGCTTATGTATTCACCGCTGCCCACAAACACAACCGGAGAGGAAATTTTTAATAAAATAATTATGTTTTTTGAGGAAAATAATCTCAGTTGGAACAATTGCATTGACATTTGTACAGATGGGGCCAAGGCGATGACAGGTAAAACAGCAGGATTAGTGTCACGAATAAAAAATAAAGCTCCTAATTATAGCTCCAGCCATTATATCCTGCATAGACAAGCACTTGCGATGAAGCAAATGCCGTCAAATCTAAAATTAGTTATGGATGAAGCAGTAAAAAGAATTAATTTTATCAAATCACGACCATGTTCCCGATTGTTCTCATTATTGTGTGAAGATTATGGCAGCAAATATAAAACACTGCTACTCCATACAGAAGTGCGATGGCTGTCTCGGGGTAAAACTTTAACAAGGCTATTTGAACTTAGAGCCGAGTTACAAATGTTTCTTTCAGATACTTATTTCAATTTGAAAGACCGTTTGTATGATAAAACTTGGTTGTTCCGACTGTCTTTTATTACGGATATCTTTCAAAAACTGAACGATTTAAATTTATCATTGCAAGGTAAACAGACAACAGTGTTCCAGGCCTGTAACAAAATAACTGCGTTCAAAAGAAAATTAGATTTTTTAATTATTTGCGTCCGAAAGAGAAAAATAGGAAGCTTTACATCACTCAGTTTGTTAGCGATACGGTCTCAGAAATGTTCCAAGATGATGTATTTGAAGAATTGGTCAAATATCTCACTTCCATGCGTGCATCTTTTGATGCAATTTCCCGAAGAACAGAACATAAAAATGAAACTGAATTCATGGATTCATAAACCCAACTTACAAAAGCCCGAAAATATTATGTCAAACGAGATATACGAATCTCTTTTAGAAATGTCATCAGACACATTTATGGAGTCATTGTTTAAAACGACGCCTCTCAAAGATTTTTGGTGCAGAATCCGTGATGAATATCCAATGATTGCCAAAATGGCTCTGAATATTCTTCTTCCGTTCCCAACAACATATTTATGCGAAACAGGATTTTCAACATATGCAGCCACAAAAACAAAATACCGCAATAGACTGGACGCCGAACCTGATATGAGACTTGAAATTAATGTCATCTATCAATCAACCAATTGATGAAAAATAAAAAAAAAACAGTTTCATACCTCCCATTAGTTAGATTTTTTTTATTTTAATATTATATTCTATTATTATACTTGTTATGTAAGTAAGTAATAAGTAACTGTTACATTGGAATTTGATTATGCTTATTAATAAAAAATACACTTTTAAAAACTATTGTTTTATTGTAGGGTTCCGTTAAGTATTTTGCTTTCCAAAAGGGTTCCGTCACCAAAAAAGATTGAGAACCGCTGCGTTAAGTAGTTAGCGTAGTGAAAAAACGGTTAACAGCTGTTCTTATTTTCTTTTGCAAATAACTTCACAATTTGAAAACATATTTCAGTGTGCATCACTTTACCATTTGACAGACAAAAAAGAAATTAAAAATAAAAGTTGACAATACTTTAAACGCGTTTTTCTCAAAACTGCTTTTTTCAGGCTGTAGATATTGTAACTCAAAAACTACTTGACCAACTCACCTGGAATTTTGTATATATTCTCTTTTGTCATTCCTTGAGGTAACGCTGTCAAGATATTTTTGTTTTATGATTATTTTTTGTTTAACATAAATAAATGTGTTGATTTTCACCCTTTTTTGTAAAAAAGATCTTGGTTTAGACTTCTGAGTGATATCAAAAAGTCAAAATTAGATAAACTAAGAAAACTTGACAGCTTTATTTTGAGAAAATTTTTTTTGCCATGATACAACGATGAGTTCTGATGTCCACCGCAAAATTCATTATATTTTGAGGTGTCTTTTAAAAATTTGCCACCGTTAGCTTATTTTTCAGTATTTTTCCTTAATTTTTTTCTTTAGTAATCTATGAATTGTACTGAATGTGTCTATTTAATTTAAAAATAAAATAAATCTACCATACTTTAAAAAAAATGTGTTTGGAATATTTATTTCAACCCCTTCAGCCCCCCTTAAGAATAGCTATGACACGATTTAAGAAAAGCTATGACACGATTTTGAGGCAACCCATGCTAGAAATATTTGTCTATGTGTGAAATTTAATAAAAAAAATGTTTCATCCGGCAAGCAAATGGGTACATTTTAACCTCCTATTCGGATCTCGTAATAAAGGTAGTGCACCTACCTGGTCTACTTTCATACTAGAAAACTTTATAATTCACGATTAAGTACGAGAGTAGAGAAAATAGGTTTTTCTATGGATGCTATACAATGTATAACTTTTCTCACTACTTACATTCAAAACGAAACATTTCTCATGCAGTGAGAAAAGTTGGCCATTGCAGTGAGAAATAATTTTTGTCACTGGTTCTCCGCCGGTTTTCCATACATATTAGCCGATTCTATGGTAACATGCACAATACAAACACAATTGAGGCGCTCAGAGCAACAGTGGCCTAACCCCAAAAACGAAGTTTTGAGATAAATCCAAGCTTTGTATTCGTATTTACATTGTACTTATGGGATGGCGCTGCAAATTATGTATGTAGCGCCATTTAGCTACATATAAAGGTAGGTTGTGTAGACCATTGTTAGTACGAAGATTTAATGTTTCTACTTTTATTAATACAGGGTGATTTATTAGTAGGGTAAAGCTCAATAGCTCCGCTATAGTAATAGATAGCAATAAAAGTTAATAACAAAAATTTTAGCCACCGTTGAGCAACAAAATTACAAAATTAGTTAGAATGTTACAGGGTGTTCGATAACACAGTGGCAGACCTAACTTATGTTTTTTTAAATGGAACACCCTATATTTTATTTTATATTCGAAATCCTGTTAACTTCTCCATCACAAAAATATAAAGGTTTGTAATTGATGGATTCGACCGTTACTTGATGGAAGTTCATTTTATCTAACAATAAAACACTGAAAACGTTAGTTTTCTATACTTCCACAAAATTTATTACAACTAAGTGACTACAGCTGTTTCGGCAGAGTGCCTTTCTCAAGTGATATAGTTTACAATGTGTTTGCCTTTTTAAGTCTTTAACTGAAGAGGTTGAGGAGTGGGGAGCTGTTTGTCTCGAGTTGGTCATTGGAAATGACCAACCGTTGGTTCAATGGAAATTAATCAACTCCTCAACCTCTTCAGTTAAAGACTTAAAAAGGCAAACACATTGTAAATTATATCACTTGAGAAAGGCACTCTGCCGAAACAGCTGTAGTCACTTAGTTGTAATAAATTTTGTGGAAGTATAGAAAACTAACGTTTTCAGTGTTTTATTGTTAGATAAAGGTTTGTAATGTTATACAGGGTATTTACAAAGTTATAACCAATTTGGTATGAAAATCGTAACAAGTTCAACTCCCTGTATAAATAAAAATAAGCACAAGAGCAATGGTTTATTAATGCCATATTTTTTTATTTATTGTCAAAATTTTTATTAATTATTGATATTGCTAATTTTCTTTATATCAAATACAGGGTGTGTCAAAACGCAAATACATTATTTTCTCAGTAATATTAAAAGGAACACCCTGTATGTTATATCATTATTGAAAAGTAACATTAACGTACTTTAATTTTTATACAACATACCCTATGCCCAAATTTATTAGTTTTCGAGATATTTTAATTTTTCAGAGCAAATTATTTTAGGTGTTTAAATTTACCTAAATTTTAAGTAAGCCATGACTGAATTGACAATTGAAGATTACCGATTATCAATCCGGTAATCAATGTAAAACTGTAGCAAATAAATAAATAAAAATAATTTATTAATAATACATTTTACAAACAGAAACACAACCACTATATGCAACATTTTTGAAACAATTAAAAACTATCTTTTTATGTAAATGCAACAAATAAACAAAGAAAATTAGTAATAAATTTTACAAAAAAACACAAAAACACAAAATACAATATTTTGTGAAGACAATTAAACACTACTTTTGTATGTAAATGTAACAATGTAACAAATAAAGAACGAAACATAATTTATCAGTAATACATTTTGCAAAAAAACATGTTTGAAAAAATTAGAAGCTACTTTAACAAAATATTTTTAATATTTAATTACATAAGGTGTTCAAAATTATCTCCTAACACATTTATGTAACGCCTAAAAACGATCATTGAATGAGCTACTTACTCTACAGAGCATTTGTAAATTAACACATCGAAATACACTTTGTATTCTATTTTTCATTTCATTCCTTGTTGTTGGAGGTATTTTATTAAATTCATTATTAACGTAACCCCAAAAAAATCAGTCCAGTTTATTAAATTCTGGTGATTTGGGTGGCCACACTACTGGTCCATTGAAAAATGAAAATATCTCGAAAACTAATAAATTTAGACATAGGGAATGTTATCTAAAAATTAAAGTACGGTAATGGTACTTTTCAATAGTGATATAAAATACAGATATTGACTCACCCTGTACTTGATATAAAGAAAATTATCAATATCGACCATTCTTGAAAATTTTGACAATATGTTAAAAAATATGGCATTAATAAACCATTGTTGTTTTGCTTATTTTTATTTATACAGGGAGTTAAACTTGTTACGATTTTCATATAAAATTGGTTATAACTTTGTAAATACCCTGTATAACATAACAAACCTTTATATTTTTGTGATGGAGAAGTTAACAGGATTTCGAATTTAAAATAAAATATAGCGTGTTCTATTTAAAAAAACATAAGTTTGGTCTGCCACTGGGTTATCGAACACCCTGTAACATTCTAACTAATTTTGTAATATGAAGCTCAAATGTGACTAAAATTTTTGTTATTAACTTTTATTGCTATTTATTACTATAGCGGAGCTATTGAGCTTTACCCTACTAATCAATCACCCTGTATATTAATCTAAAAATGCTCAATTTGTGGCTTAGGATACTGTTGCTCTGAGCGCCTCAATTAATGTTGTCAAACAAAATGTGCTGAAACAAACCTTACCAGGAATTACTTTTCAGGACTGTTCAAAAATAACTGTTAATTATAATTTTAAATAAATAAAGTATATAAATCTTAAGAATATTAAAACCTACGTATATGTACAATTTTATTTCAATTTTATGTATATGATATTCCTAAAAGCACCTAAATTATTTAATTTTAAAATTTGAACTCTTGACAAAATCGCATCCATAGAAAAAGTACAGTGTACAACACGTGAGAAAATGACATCTTTCTTCCTCACTTGATTTTCGGCACTCGACTCGTGCATCGGCTCGTGCCAACAAACTTTGCGCTTGTGAGAAATATGTCTTTTTTCTCACTTGTTGTACAATACACTATTTTTTAAAAGAATTCCTTGTTCGTATTTATTTTTCAGACGAGTTCATTTTCTGCTTTGAAAATGCACCAGGCATGTCAGTTATTATTCCAATACTTCGCATTCTGTATAAAGATGTAATTGGAAAATGCAAAACAACGCATAAACCAACACAAAGCTAGCAGCTTGAAAAAAGCAGCTTTATAGATGACCAATCGAAAATTTCTACCATACTAATTTTTTCCGAAGCAAAAGTTTTTTTGTCGGCACGCCTAAATAAACACCGCAAAGTTTTTCCAATTGGAAATTCTGGAACTGCATGCGAATGAAACGCCGCGAAAAGGAAAAACACTCCATCAGTCATACTTTTTCATTTCTATTCACGTCAGACCGAACTCCGCATTCATTTTCAAAGACTGATAAATTGAAATAACCTGAAATCTCTCTTATATGCAGATTTTTCCATTACATTCTTCATAGTTTTTGCATAAACGTTAAATATTTTTCAACGGAAATATGGAATAAGAAAAGTTATAGATTTGGTTAAGATCCACTTCAAAAATACAAAATATAGCCATTTAACAGCCAGAAATGATATAAAACTTAAGTTGAAAATGACTTATTTTTAGAATTATAAATGTATAGGTTTGAAAATTCCCCACCTGTAATTTTGAACCAATCAAAATACGTTATTTTGACAGATCACCATGGCAACGGAGGTATTTTATCGGAAATTTTTTGCTCGTGGGGTACCCAACAGCGAATTATAGTGGAAATTTGACGTTTACAATAACAGAACATTTTTGACAGACTGGTTTTTATTTGTTTACATAATTTAGTTTTGATTCATTTTCTATCACTTGTAGTTATTCAAAACTTATGTAAAATTGAAGAATAGACTATTTTCTATCTTGAAATGGTATTCCCATGCAACTACAATGAGTAGAAATTACGAATTTGAAAGCCTAAATAATTGCTGACAAAGCTATGGCGCGCTATTAATCTGTTCATGTTGCTTTGGATTTTCAAATGCAAATTTGGTGTGGAATTTTCTTACCGAATACCACGCGAAGTCAAATTAATATCCGGAAATTTTTTTTTGATCATTAATATTTTTAGAAAATTTCCCTCGTCTGCGACTCGGGAAATTTTCAAAATATTCATGATCTCAAAAAAATTTCCGGAAATAATTTGACCTCTAGTGGTATTACTAGTGAGTATAGTTTATTAAAAATCCTGCTTGTCATATATGATATCTCTTTCAGTGAGGTCTCTTTTTGTGCATTTCATTTATTCTGTTTTCCATTCTTCTTTTTTATCCACATCTCTGAGTTATGACAGATTTCCACGATTTTGTTAAAGATTTGGTGGGTATTTTTGCTTGCAACAGTGTCGCTGTATACAATCGAGTGTAATTATACTCAGTGATTTTCCATTGCTTTCCACTGGTTGTTGATAGAGGATACAGAGGATACAGACATTGATGATGAAATAGAAATCGAAAAGCTGTCATATGAGGACTTTTTACGTGTGATAAGAAATCTAAAACAAAAGAAAGCAGCAGGCCCAGATGAAATCCCAAACGAGCTAATAAAACGAGGTGGAGAAGAACTATAACGGAAAATATACAATTACAACGATTTGGGAAGAAGAAAGAATGCTCGAAAAATGGAAAACTGGATGGATATTTCCGATTCTTAAGAAAGGGGACACCACAAAATGTAACAACAATAGAGGAGTAACACTGTTAAACAGCTGCTACAAAATATTGACAGCACTAATCAGACAAAAATTGTCAAAATACATTGAAACTAAAATAGGAGACTACCAGCATGGATTTAGAGAGGGAACGTCAACAATAAACGCAGTTCACATAATCACACAGTCAATTGAAAAATGTTACGAACATACATCCTTTTCGTAGATTTCAAGCAAGCCTTTGACAGCTTAACAAGAGCCGACCTAATAGAAGACATGAAAACCCTAGATATACCAATGAAACTTATAAAACTTACGAAAATGACAATGGAAGGATCGACTGCAGCAATAATTACAGATAACGGTATCACCAAAAATATAGAAAGAGCAAGTGGAGTACGACAAGGTGACTTATCAACGTCATTATTTTATTGTCGCAATAGAAGGAACAATAAGAGCTACATAAATAAAGGGTACAATTATAACATCGACGTCGCAACTTGTGGCGTATGCTGACGACATAGCATTAATTAGCAGAAACCTGAACAATTTAAAGGAAGAATTTACGAAATTATTCTAGGAAGCATCCAAAAGGGGTTTAGAAATAAATCAAAACAAAACAAAATACCTAATATGCTCAAGAAAAAATCCAGTTAATGTGATAAATTTAAATATTGGAGAATGAATAAATAACACTTTAAATATCTTGGAGTCTCAGTTAATGGAACTAATGATAGAAGCATCGTAATCAGTGAAAGAATCCAGGCAGGAAACAGAGCCTACTGGAAATACAATAACTTCCTCAAAGATAAGAAGCTTACTCAGAATACTAAACTGAAAATTTAGAAAGCAGCAATTAGACCAGTAATTACATATGGTGCTAAAGTAATGTGTCTGACCTATAAAGAGGAAGAAAGATATAGAATCCTAGAGAGGAAAATAATTTGGAAGATAGCAGGCTCACTTGACTTAGTTAATAATGAATTTAGAAAACTCATGAACCACGAAGTAAGAGGACTTCTGAAAGGAGAACATATCGTCAGATTTATCAAGGCACAGAGACTCAGATGGATGGGACATATAGAAAGGAGAAATGCAAAAGCAGAAAACAATACAATAAATAAAAAGACAGATATACAAAATCTTAGCATAATTTACTGCAATCTTTTTTAATTTATGTACCATTTCGGTCTAATGCTGTTCGGTCTAGTGAGGTCTCGGTAAAGTGCTTTTCGGTCTAACGAGTTCGGTCTACTGCTTTCGGTCCAATGATTTCGGTCTAATTGTCGTGTACCCCAAATAATGCATCTCTCGTTCCAAACTCCTTACGGAAACCAAACTGTGTGCTACTTGGCTTAACACACTGACACATAACGATTCTATAACCAGCTGATGTTTGTACTGTTGTCCACGTAGGGATAATTATCAGTATGATCTTCTTTTTTTTGCGTTTCGGTCGTTATAATATTTTTCGGCATATTAATATTAATTTATCAGTTTGAACACACGACAAATAAAAAGCTGCATCGCTGTCACTTCATTATATTTACTAAGCTCGCCCATTGGATGAAATATAAATATTCCAGCTGACCGGATTTTAGCACAAATTTGTATTTTAGTAATAAAAATAATTCCATCGTCAAATATTCAATATTCATAATAGAAGAACCGGCGCCGGCGGTTTTTATATGAATTACGTCAACAATTTTAACAAAACAAATTTCTGAAATAAACATTTTAGGTTTATTTAATGGAAATTGCAGTCAAAATTTTAATTGGATGATAAAGTTGATTTATATAGATTGTCCTAAAAAACTAATAAAAAACTAAATAAAAAATTTTAAAATTGGATCGCAAACTTTTAACCCTCACGTGAGTTATTGGATAATTTTACATAAGAAACCTAAAAAGCGTAATAGTACCAAAAGTACATTCTTTCACGGTTTTTGCTGTAAATTTTAAAGAACCCCTTGGAATGACATGAAATGTGTTATGCACATAGATAACATGTTAAATAAAAAGTGATATTGTGTCGATGTGTGCTTTTGCGCTAGGGGTGAATTTCACCCCCTCTTGGGGGTGAAAAATTATATGTCCAAAATAAGTCCGGAAATGGACAAACTTACTAATTCTAAGCAACTTTTGTTTTATAGAGTTTTTTCACTAAGTCAATAATTTTTGAGTTAATTGAGAGTGAATATGTTCATGTTTAAAAAAAATCCACGTTTTTAGACAGTTTTTGGCAAATAATTTAAAAAGTAAGTATTTTATCGAAAAAACATTCTTAGCAAAAATATAGTCTGTAAAATATTAAAACAATGGTGTACGCATGAGGTGTCTACACCAAGTAGAACCAGAGTTATAGCTAATGAAAAATGGATTCATGTTCGCCAAATTGCAAATGGAATATTTCAACGTAAAATATCCAAAAAAACTAAGCACTTTTTGGGAAAACTCATTAGAACTTGAGCACACACTAAAGTGTTTTAAAAAGCTTTATTTTTGTTTCATAAAAAAAGTTTCTAGCATCAAATGTAAGCAAGTCACGCTCAAAATAAAGTTGGTCAATTTTGTTTTGGCAAAAATATTCGGGATGATCAACCCCTAATTAGCAACTTAAATGAAATTAATCACTACCGCTTCACGAGTTATGTTGTGTTTATATGATCTGTATGTTTCATCGACTCAAAGTGCTTATTTTTGAAGAAAATTGGTTTTAAAATAAAAATTAAAAAATTTTTAATTTTGAAAAAAAAAAACTCTTTTTTTCAAAATAACTTAAAATTTATTCGAGATACCAAAAATCTCAAACAATAAAAAAGTCGGCTTTACTTTTTTGAATACTTTGTATTTTTTTGTTTTTCTGTAAGACAAAAATTGGTTAAGAATTGGTGTTTCTACATTTGCATCCACTCGTGATTAGAGAAACGTTCAAGCCCTTTTAACTACAACCCTTTCAAAAATAAGGACTTTGAACCGATGAAACTTACAGATCATGGGAGAATAAAGAAACTTGTGAAGTGGTAACGACTAAGTTAATTTGAGGTGCTAATTAGGGAGTGATTTTCACGATTTTTTACCAACAAAAAGGGGCCAACTTTATTTTGAGCGTAGAAAATCTTTTTTATAAAACAAAACAAAGCTTTTTTAAACACTTTAAAAAAGTTGTAATGAGTTTTCCCCAAAAAGTGCTTCATTTTTTGGTTACGTCACGTTAAAATATTCGATTTGGGATTTGACGAATATGAACCTATATTTCATTAGCTATAACTCTGGTTCTACTAGGTCTAGAGAGCTAATATACACAGTTTTTTTTTCACTTTTTCACAGGCTATATTTCTCTTAAGAATGTTTTTTTTTTCGACAAAACACTTACTTTTTTAGTTATTTCCTGTCTACGTCTACGTCTTATAAACTGTCTAAAAATGTGGTTATTATGTTGAAAAATAAACATGTTCACGCGCAAATAACTCGACAAGTATTGACTTAATGAAAAAATTTTATAGAACAAAAGTTGCTTATAATTAGTCAGCTTATCGATTTCCGAACTTATTTTCCAGATATATTTTTTATATAAATAAAAGGTCAGTACCTGCAAATATAAAATATACACTTCTATTTGGTGAAAATATGTCTGAAATTAGTAAGGTTACGTATGGAAAAACCAATTTTCAAAGTTGATTTTTATTTCAATGAATGAGTAATCCGCAAATTTTTTTCGGGAAAATAGCTTAAAACAATGTATATTTTCATACTTTCCAAAAATTTTTACCCGATGCGAATGACTACTAACTGCCACGGCACCTGATCCAGATCATCCACTGTACGACATTTACTTATTTTTCTATAAAAATTGACCAAAAACTTCCACCATCAAAACTGAAAGGCCTCTCGCCTTTTTCAAAAACGTCAAAAATCAGTCTTGTTCTCGGCGTCTCGGTAAGTTTGGTTGCATAAACATTGAACAAATAAAAATAAACAGAAACGAAAATAGTATTGTAGTCTTTGGACTACACACATCTGTAAACAAACTAACCATTCAAGATATTTGTTTGCGCATATTTTCCCTAGTAGAAGTTGAAATTAAACCATCTGATATCAATAATTATTATACTTTGGGAAATAAATACAACAGCCCATTAAAAATAGATCTTGTAAACCATTGGATGAGAAGAGATATCCTAAAGAACTGTTTTAAATTAAAAGAAAAAAAGGGTATTTCCATTGCACCGGTGTTAACAAAGAAACAACAACAAGAATCCAAAATACTGCGACAAAATTTATTCCTAGCAAAACAGCAGAATAAAGAAAACAGCTACATAAAAAACGGCAAACTCTACGTAAATAATCAGCCCTATACCATTGAAGACTTAATTGAAGCTGAAGAAGTAAGCACTGATAGACTTTCAAATAGTGCTCCATCAACACCAAAACTAGAGACAGACACCCGTGTAGAAAACAACCCACTACCAGGAAATACCGAAAAGCCGAAATTTAAACCAGAAGAGAAGAGTGACCTAAATACAACACCATCATCTTCAAAAAATACCAGCAAGCCCAATACTCGCTTTCAAGACAATAAAAAGAGAAATAACTCCACTTCCACTTCTCATAGCATAATTAAAAAGTAAACTAGTTTGCTTAATTCACATATCCAGTGAGACTATATTTTAATATATTCTAGATTTATTTATATACCATATTTTAGTTTAGATTTACAGATTATTATTTTAGATTACTGTAATTTAGATTTACTTATAAATTGCAATTTCTGTCATTGAGAAACAGGAGAAAAAGTGAAGTTTATTAATTAATTATTTCTTTCTAATATTTTTTCCTCACTCTTTTGAATTATTTTATATTTGTATCGTATTATAACATATTTCATATAAGGAATATTTTGTTGTATATATTATGGATACATACATTAGGGACATTAATCACATACCTTTTGAAACAAAAGAAATTAATAACTTATCAAATTTAAAAATTTGCTTACAAAATGATGATCAACATTTTAAAATTTTACACCAAAATATAAGGAGCATTTACAGGAATTTTAATGAATTTGAAATTTTGATTAAACAATTAGACTGCAACTTTGACTGTATCGTGTTAACGGAAGCATTTCGTATTGGCGACGTTGGTTGTCATAAGCTTGAAGGGTACGAGATAATTTACAACCAAGGAAATATTAATAAAAATGATGGAACAGTACTATACTTCAAAAACTATCTTGATCACTGTACAAAAATTATAGAAGTAGGGGAACATAAAGTAATACAAATGATGGTAACATGTAATAATAACAAAAAAATACTAATCACTGCTCTTTACCGACCACCTTCAACGAATATAGAACATTTCGTGTCACAACTAAAGGAATATCTAGAACAAACAAAATCATGTCATGCGGACTGTCATATTCTGGTTGGAGATATTAATATAAACATATTAGAAAATAATGATAATGCTAATGACTACTTAAATACTCTCTCTGAATACAACTTTAATTCTTTAATAAATAAACCAACAAGACTAAATAACTGTCTGGATCACGTATTTGTAAAATTTAAATCCAAAGATCCAATAAACGACGGCAAGGCAGCTGTTCTAGATACAAATATTACAGATCACAAGGCAACTGTAGTCACTGTGCCACTAAATATTATAAATAATCTACCCAACAGAAAGAAAGAAATATTAAATTACAACAACTTAAAATTGGACATTAAAGATTTTGATTGGACTGAATATTATAACTTAAAAGATATTAATGATTTAACGGAATACTTAATAAAGATATTAACGTCTTACATAAATAAACATACTGACACCATTAAAATAAAACGTTATAACTTTAAAAGAAAAAAATGGATTACAGCAGGATTAGTAAACTCCATCAATAAAAAAAAATAAACTATACAAACAACATATAAATATGCCAGGTAACAAAGAGATAAAGGAAACTTATATCAGATACCGTAAACACTTGAATATAGTTATTAAAGCTGCAAAGAAAGATTATTTCAGACAAGAAATTATTAAAAATAATAAATGTTCCAAAAATCTGTGGAAAATAGTTAATAACTGTAATAACGAACAAAATAATACCAAAAAGTTCAAAGAAATAGTTACTGAAAATAACCAATCTCTTACGAACACTGATGAGATAGCTGAAGAATTTAATGATTATTTTTCCACAGTCGGAGAAAAATACGCGCAAAAAATAATAAAACCTTTATCTCAACCTCCAAAAAGATGTACTACATTGAATTCCTTCTTTTTAGCAGATGTTAATGAAAATGACATTAAAATTATAATAAACTCACTGAAATCCAACAAAGCGCCAGGAATGGATAACATAAAATCAGAAGTACTAAAAGAACTGGGGCATATTTTAACTCGCCCCATTACACATTTAGTAAATAGCATTTTTGCTGTAGGAAAATGGCCCGAACAGTTAAAGCAAACCGTAGTTGTCCCCATACACAAGAAAGGTGATCCTAAATTAACAAAAAACTATAGACCAATTTCCATAATTAGTTCACTTTGTAAGATTTTAGAAAAAGCTTTAAAGAAGCAGCTAGTAAAATACCTAGAAAAATTCAAATTAATATCAAATAAACAGTATGGTTTCAGAGAAGGGTTCTCCACGGAAAATGCCATATCATATCTATCAAATAAAATATATAACTTAGTTGATAACAACATACCAACGGCTTGTGTATTCCTAGACTTGGCAAAGGCTTTTGATACAGTAAGTCACACACAATTACTAGATACTCTGATAGTCACAGGTATAAGAGGGAAAGCATATAATTTGATGGACAGTTATTTAAAGGACAGGCAACAAGTAGTGAGAATAGAAGGGACACAAAGTAGTACAAGGAACATTAACTTTGGTATACCACAGGAAACGGTATTAGGACCAATTTTATTTATTATATATATATAAATAACATACTGACTTTCCAAACTAAAGGCGACATTTTAAGCTTTGCAGATGACACTGCGATCCTATACTCTGCTGACACTTGGACCAATTTAAAGCTTAAAATGGAAAGGGACCTAGGAAATATTATAGATATATTCAGTCATAAACTACTCACGGTAAATATTGAAAAAACACTGTATGTCCCATTTACCAGTTATAAAAGTGGCTTACCCGATTATAACTCGTTAATTATAGGAAATCTGATGATTAACAGTGCAAGTAGTACAAAGTATTTAGGAATTCAGATTGATTCATATCTTCGCTGGGATAAGCACATAAATCAAACTTGCAAAACTTTAAGATGTCTTTTATATAAATTTAGATATCTACAAAGTATACTAGATATTCATCATTTAAAAATTATTTATTTCTCCTTAGTAGAGTCACGTCTAAGGTATGGAATTCTTAGTTGGGGTGGCATTGCAAATACGCACCTAAAGCAAATGAACATTATACAAAGAAAAATATTAAAAATTATTTACAATAAAAAACTAGGGCACAGTACTGACGATCTGTTTAGTGAAGCTCAAGTGTTAGATATAAGGCAATTGTTTGTACTTGCAATGTTCACTAATCTATATAAAAATAAACAGTTACTTGTACCACTAGAACACACATACGATACCAGAAGTAGATCTCAGTCCTTTATTAGAACAAACTTAACAAAGAAAGTAGTTGGACAAAGAAACTTTGAATACCTTCAAATAAAAATATATAATTTGCTTCCTCAAACATACAAAACCTACTTAATTACTATAAATTCCTTTAAATTAATAAAGTACATATTTCAGACGTATCTAAAAATAAATAATAGAAAAATGTTTAACCATCTTTTTGAATAAATAAATAATATAAACCTGTAAACCTATAATTAAACACAAAAAAAAAAAATAAAAAATAAACGCTAAAAAATTGATGAACTTCACTTCATACCATGTTCTTTTTGTTTATTAATTTGTATTGTTCTTGCATGTAAAAATTTTACTTCTTAAAAAAAATTATTATTATATCCAACACAATAAAATAATTGTTATGTTGTATATCTAACACAACTATACTAAAATGGCCCATGCACAACTTAATTGTTTTAATGGGTTCTATGGTTTGTTTGCGTTGAATACATAACAACATATCTAAAACACATAGATATTATATTGCATCATAATAATTATATATTTTTTTATATGTGTATATTTTTCAAGTGAATAAACGTTATTATTATCCAGATTTAGCCATACGGCTCACACTCCCTCTAAGGGGAAAATTGACTCATCCCAGATACCTACGGTATCAAAAGGATTGAGCTCTGGTGGGACTCTTTCCGTGTTATCGAGCCCTAGGTGACTTGGAATGCAGGTGTATCTCCCAAAAATTTTCGTACACTTCTGGCCGTCGCAAGTAGTACAGCTTTCTGCATGGTCTTATAAAGATGTTCATTGAGACCCAGCTTTTTTATGCTTTCGAGGAGGGTCTTCGGAATGACTCCAGTAGTAGATATAACAATAGGTATCGTCTGGGTACTTTGCATTCTCCATTGTCTCCGTATTTGAATTTCCAGATCTCTATACTTGGCGATCTTTTCAGTAAATTTACTACGTAGATTATTGTTGTTAGGTATCGCCACATCAATTAGTGTTGTTTGTCTTGTTAATTTATTAACTAGTACGAGATCTGGTCTATTATGTGCCACTGTTTGGTCTGTGAGCACACTGCGGTCCCAGTATAGCTTGTAGTTGCCATCCTCAAGCATATTCTCAGGAACGTATTGATAATATGGGAGATGGTCCGTTTGGAGAAGTCCCAACCTGTTAGCTATCTCTTGATGAAGGATTTTTCCCACTGCGTCGTGCCGTTCCTTATATTCAGTTGCAGCAAATGCTTGGCAGCCCCCTGTAATATGTTGGATGGTTTCTTGGGCTTGACATCCATATCGGCATCTGTCGTTTTGAACCTGAGGGTCTTTGACGATATATTTCAGGTAATTTCTGGTTGGTATAACCTGATCCTGAATGGCCAGTAATGAACCCTCCGTTTCAGGGAACATCTTTCCTGATGTCAACCAATAGTTCGACGCTGTATTGTCGACATAGTCTTGGCTGACCTCATTGGGATGTCGCCCGTGCAGAGGTTTACCCATCCAGGCGCGCAGTTTTTCGTCCTTAGTAAGGTGGTATAAGCGCATTTCTGGTTCCCTCAGTTTGATCGGTGTTGTGTCATCTACTGCGCAAATGGCGCGGTGTAGAGTAGATGTCTCGGCCTGCATCTGAAAATAAGTTCTTAAATTAGCAATTTGTTTATCTAATTGCTCACCTATATCCATAAGCCCTCTTCCTCCTAAATACCGGGGTAATGTCGTTCGTTCTACTGCACTTTTAGGGTGGTGTTTTTGTGCCTTTGTGAGGTGTGTTCGTACTTTTCGCTGAAGATTTTCTATATCCGTTTTTGTCCACTTAACAATACCAAATGAATAGCTAAGCGCGGAACAAGCGTAGGTGTTTAGTGCCTTAAACAAATTTTTACTGTTAAGCTGTGAACGAAGCAGCTGTTTTACCCTTCTTATAAACTCAGTAGTTATCTCAGTTTTCATTTGCTTATGGTCAATTTTCCGCGCCTGCTTTACTCCAAGATATTTGTACATATCGTTGTCGCCCATGGCCTCGATGTTCTGGCCATTTTGCATATCGAATCCACCGGGCTGTACCTTTCCTCTGACTATATTCAAAACACGGCACTTGTCTAGACCGAACTGCATACTAATATCATTAGAGAATGTTTCTACAGTTTTTAGCATCTCTTCTAGGTGTTCTCGAGTGGAAGCCATTAATTTCAAATCATCCATATACAACAGATGATTGAGCTTCGCTACCACAGTATTATTGCTTTTAATGCTAAAACCTGAGTCAGTGGAGTTTAATAGCTGGGAAAGGGGGTTCAAAGCTAAACAGAACCACAATGGACTCAACGAGTCTCCTTGAAATAGGCCCCGGTTGATTGCGATATTTTCGGTTTCGATATTGTTTTCACCAGGTATTTGGAGGTGAATTTTAGTCTTCCAATCTCTCATTATATGCCTTAAAAAGGTCACTATGTTATCATCGACTTTGTATATTTTCAATATATCTATTAGCCATTCATGCGGTACTGAATCAAAGGCCTTTTTATAGTCAATAAAAGTTATTATTATTATTATACCAGATTTAGCCATACGGCTCACACTCCCTCTAAGGGGAAAATTGACTCATCCCAGATACCTACGGTATCAAAAGGATTGAGCTCTGGTGGGACTCTTTCCGTGTTATCGAGCCCTAGGTGACTTGGAATGCAGGTGTATCTCCCAGAAATTTTCGTACGCATCTGGCCGTCGCGAGTAGTACAGCTTTCTGCATGGTCTTATAAAGATGTTCATTCAGACCCAGCTTTTTTATGCTTTCGAGGAGGGTCTTCGGAATGACTCCAGTAGTAGACATAATAATCGGTATCGTCTGGGTACTTTGCATTCTCCATTGCCTTCGTATTTGAATTTCTAGATCTCTGTACTTGGCGATCTTTTCAGTAAATTTACTACGTAGATTATTGTTGTTAGGTATCGCCACATCAATTAGTGTTGTTTGTCTTGTTAATTTATTAACTAGTACGAGATCTGGTCTATTATGTGCCACTGTTTGGTCTGTGAGCACAGTGCGGTCCCAGTATAGCTTGTAGTTGCCATCCTCAAGCATACTCTCAGGGACGTATTGATAATACGGGAGATGGTCTGTTTGGAGAAGTCCCAGCTTGATAGCTATCTCTTGATGAAGGATTTTTCCCACTGCGTCATGCCGTTCCTTGTATTCAGTTGCAGCAAATGCCTGGCAGCCCCCTGTAAGATGTTGGATGGTTTCTTGGGCTTGACATCCATATCGGCATCTGTCGTTTTGAACATGAGGGTCTTTGATGATATATTTCAGGTAATTTCTGGTTGGTATAACCTGATCCTGAATGGCCAGTAATGAACCCTCCGTCTCAGGGAACATCTTTCCTGATGTCAACCAGTAGTTCGACGCTATATTGTCGACATAATCTTGGCTGACCTCATTGGGATGTCGCCCGTGCAGAGGTTTACCCATCCAGGCGCGCACTTTTTCGTCCTTAGTAAGGTGGTTTATGCGCATTTCTGGTTCCCTCAGTTTGATCGGTGTTGTGTCATCTACTGCGCAGATAGCGCGATGTAGAGTAGATGTCTCAGCCTGCATCTGAAAATAAGTTCTTAAATTAGCAATTTGTTTATCTAATTGCTCACCTATATCCATAAGTCCTCTTCCTCCTAGATTCCGTGGTAATGTTGTTCTTTCTACTGCACTTTTAGGATGGTGTTTTTGTGCCTTTGTGAGGTGTGTTCGTACTTTTCGCTGAAGAGCCTCTATATCTGTTTTTGTCCACTTAATAATACCAAATGAGTAGCTAAGCGCGGAACATGCGTAGGTGTTTAGTGCCTTAAACAAATTTCTACTGTTAAGGTGTGAGCGAAGCAGCTGTTTTACCCTTCGTATAAACTCAGTAGTTATCTCTGTTTTCATTTGTTTATGGTCAATTTTCCTCGCTTGCTTTACTCCAAGATATTTATACATATCGTTTTCACCCATGGCCTCGATGTTCTGGCCATTTTGCATATCGAATCCTCCGGGCTGTACTTTTCCTCTGACTATATTTAAAATACGACACTTATCTAGTCCGAAGTGCATATTAATATCATTAGAAAAAGTTTCTACAGTTTTTAGCATCTCGTCGAGTTGGTTTCGAGTGGAAGCCATTAATTTCAAATCATCCATGTACAATAAATGATTAAGCTTCGCCACCACATTGTTGTTATTTTTGATGCTAAAACCTGCATCTGAGGAGTTCAATAGCTGAGATAGTGGGTTCATAGCTAGACAGAACCACAGAGGACTCAACGAATCTCCTTGAAACAGGCCCCGGCTGATTACGATATTTTCAGTTTCGATGTTACTTTCACCAGGTATTTGAAGGTGAATTCTAGTTTTCCACTCTGTCATTATATGTTGTAAAAAGGTCACTATATTATCATCGACTTTATATATTCTCAAAATATCTATAAGCCATTCATGCGGCACTGAATCAAAGGCCTTCTTGTAATCAATAAAAGCCGTAAATAGATTCCTCTTTTTGGAATATGCTTGATTAGAAATGACTGAGTCGATGATAAGTTGTTCTTTGCAACCCATGGAACCCTTAGCGCATCCTTTCTGTTGAGGCTCTATGATATTGTTCAGAGCACAGTGTTGGTAGATACGCCGGGCTACACAGGATGTGACCAATTTATACAAAGTTGGAAGGCAAGTAATTGGGCGGTATTTTGCTGGATCTTGGGTGTTATTTTGATCCTTCGGTATTAAATAAGTGGTTCCCTGAGTTAGGAATGATGGAATATCCTGCGGATTAGAAATAACATGATTAATTAGTGTTGATAAGCATTCATGAGCACTCGAGAACTTCTTGAGCCAAAAGTTTTGAACTCCGTCTGGTCCAGGAGATTTCCAGTTATGAAGCTCTTTGATGATATTTGAGACTTCTTCAGTGGTGAAGGGCTCGTAGAGAGTAGTAGTGTAGTGTTGGCAGTTCTGTGCCGTATCTTCTATCCATCCAGCATTGTTGTTAAGAGCAGCTGGTGTGGAAAGTTGATTTCCCCAAAACTCATGAATTTCTTCTTGGCTTGGGTAAGACTTATCGAGATTTTCTACGGTGGAATTGAGTTTCCGATAGAACGCCTTCTCAGCAGTCTCAAAAAGGGCATTGTCGGATTTTCGGTTGTTACTCACTTTGTACCTTCTTAGTCGTCCTGAATAAACTGAGAGTCTTTGTTTTAATGTATCCAGGCACTGTTGGGCTGTGTTGTTTTCTGGATCGTATCTTGAGTGTCTTGCAGTATTCCGTATTATTTCTTCAGCTCTCCTAATGACTCTTGTACTTCTTACACCTCGTATATATTCTGTGACTTGACCAATATCCCTACGTAGCAATTCAATCTTTCCGAGCAGTCTTTTTTCCCAGGGTGCAATTCTGTTACCAGTCCTTCCGTTGTTAGTACCCCGTCGTGTTCTGATCTTAACGCCCATTACATTAGCAATTGCTGTTGCTGCACAGTAGATTAGCATGTGCAAATATTCTAATGTGTGGGCTTCTACGACATAATTGGGTAGGACTTCAGTGTTCACAATTTGTAACAGCGCCCCTAGTTTCTTACAAGAGTTTATTCGTGGTAGCGGTGGTCTGCTAAGTGGGTTTGTTCCATTAAACTCATGTACAGCACGTGCCATTTCGCTTACTAGGTTATCATGTAGCTCGTTGTTTTCCTGCTCTGTATTGTCAGGTTGAGTTTCTTGTATGGCAAGCTCAGGAATCTGCTCATGAACTTCATTGGGGACTTGATCTTCAATTACAACATCGTTATGAATCTCCCGTTCGACTTCGCTTCTGATGATATTGCGTCTAGTCTCTGGGATAAGGTTGTTTCTTATAATTACCCGGTATTGGTCTGATACTCGTTGCTCCGATACTTGAATATCTGGGTACGTCCTGCAAAATTCGGCATACAGCTGTTGTCGGTAGCCGATTGTTTCTTGACCGAGGTTTGTCACCTTGTAGTAGAAGCGCAAAATGTTTTCATTAATGGACACAGTCCATTTCATGCGCTGCCTCGGCCGTCCCGCTTGAGTGAGCGCCGGCTGATGATCCAGCGCAGCACCTTCGGCGGGTGGAGCTCTTGTTGTTGTTTGGCTCGCTTGTGGTTGTGGTTGTGGTTGGGCTGTAGCTAATTGTATGACAGGGGCCCGCCTCCTCAACACCCTGCCACCGACGTCCCGCATGCTGTCACGTCCAGCGCCGGCTCCAGACGTGCCCTGGCGATCCCCAGGCAGCGATCCTAAACATAAATTATTATTCTCCATTCTCATGGGTGTGCATTTTATACCTACTGCCAGGTGTCAGTTTTTGTTCCACGGCAAGTATCCCTGCTACTCTCTGGGTATTGGCGCTACGAATACCCAGAAAGCATCCCCCATTCGCAGGGGGCCGCGCCTGATAGAAGAACTGACAAAAACTCCCACAGCTTATTATTATTATTATTATTATTATTATTATTATTATAAGTAGTAGTGTATTTTCTGAGAATAATACACTGCTACAATACCTTTCGATGTTCCTCATTATATGACCGATGTATTCGATTTTTGCCGTTTTTGTTGTGTTTAACAGCTCTTTTTCTTTCGGTATCCTTTATAAGCCGTTCTGATACGCAATATTGTCAGTATGAGAATTCTTTTTGATTTGAAACAAAGCCACGAAAGGTAGTGTCTGTAAGAGTGTAAATCACAACATTTTGATTAAAAAACTTAATTTCTATGGAATTCGAGGTATTTCGTTGAATTGGTTCAAATCTTACTTAGATAATAGGAAACAACTGGTTAGAGCAAATGATACTGACTCTAGTCTCAAAAACATTGTATGTGGAGTACCACAAGGTTCAGTCTTGGGTCCTCTACTTTTCCTTATCTTTATAAATGACATCACTAATTTAAAAATCGATGGAAAGATTTTTCTTTTTGCTGATGATACCAGTATCACTTGGAGCAACTCAACTATTGCAACTCTTCATGCAACTATAACTTCTGATCTTCTTACGATAAAAACCTGGTTTGACTCTAATTTACTCTCCTTTAACGTGGATAAAACGGTAGCATTATCATATAAAAGTGCTCTTCAACCCCTGCTTGTGAATAGCAGCCAGGTCTCTACCGCTGATTCTGTAAAATTTATTGGTATTCTTTTAGACAGCAACCTCAAATGGTCCCTTCATATCGATTTGTTAAGTAAGAAACTCGGCTCAGCCTGCTATGCCATAAGATCTGTTTCGAATGAACTCGATTTAGCATCTTCTAAAATAACATATTTTTCTTTATTCGAGTCTCATCTTCGATATGTTCTTCCTTTTTGGGGGTCTAGTAAAGCTGCCCAATTTGATGTTATTTTCAAATTAGAATAAAGAGCAATAAGATATCTGTTTGGCCTCAGAAGAACAACCCATTGCAGAAGTTACTTTAAAGGTCACGAAATTTTAACCCTTCCATCTTTGTATATTTTAGAAACTGTTTGCTTAATTCGTAAACACATGCATGTCTTTCCAGCAAGGCCTCATCATGACTACTCCACCAGAAATTCAACTTTTGATGTCTATTTACCGATCCCGTCTTCTGAGTTAGTAAAGAAATCTATACTATATTCCGCAAAAAAACTATACAACCATCTCCCTTTACAACTCAAATCTGCAACATCCTTTCGCAAGTTCCGTAAAATGACAAAAGCTCATTTATCTAAAAGACCATATTATTCAGTAGAAGAGTCTCTTAATGACTAACTAAGAAATCACAGTAATGTACAAGTAACTAAAGTGTATTTATCTATATTTGGGTGTCACATACAGCAGCTTAAACTTACTAGTTCCTTTGTTTGTGTTTTATTATATTATGTTGTATGTTCAATTTTGCAATTTATAGTAATTTTGCAATATATTGGTTTTTGTTTTTTTACTTCACTTTTTTAACTTGTTTATATTTTTTTTATTGATGATTTATCTAATTTTATAAAATTGTATTTGTTATTGTTATGTATATCTTTTTCGTGACTCTTTGTTAAGCTTTGTCCATAAAATTGTATAATTTTCAGTGAGAATAAAGCATATTTCTATTCTATTGAGTCCAACACTTAATACAAAAAGTAGTATTACTCCATACAATTTTTTTTACTATTTTTGTTCTGACCAGACTTTTGTTCCATCTTTCACAATCCATCACTGGATTTTTGTCGTCCATTCCGATATTTTGGTTTAGGTTCGATTTTTACTTAGGTGTCCAGAACATACAACCTATGTTGTTGGCTTACTGTTGACTAACTACTACCTTGCAGTAGCCCTCAAATTCTTAAATATCTACATATTCATACATATTATAACAGTAAGTTTTTCCTTCTTGAAAGAATGTGTGAACCATCGCAGTACCTAATGCTGTTGATAACATTACCACAGTTGATAACAATTGCTGTTGATAACAACGTTATCTTCCATTTTACTAATAGCATTTATACCAAGTCCATTAGTGTTGCTTTTCCCTAAATAACACAATTTATATTATTCACCTAGTTCCTCCGCCCTTTGTCCTTTCCACCTCCAGTTTCCTTGTCCTTGTCCTTTCCACCTCCGCCTTTGTCCAGTTTTTACTCTCCTTCTTGTAAGCGCATCTATCTACAAGCGTCAGGTTCTTCTCTGAAATTTTTTTAAAGTTCCAAATCCTATCCTAATTTTTCCAATCTGTAATGATGTTCCACCTAAATAGTCCTTACCCGGTAGTAATCCAAACGGAGCCTGCCTCTTCTATCAGCATCATGTGCAATCAAAGTGCAGTATAAACCCACACTTGCTAGCATTTTTCATCACTAGGAGGCACGTATTTTATTCTTACATTAAAATTACTAAATAAACATTGTTAAAAAAAGTTTTAACATTTACAAAAATTAATCAAGTGATCCCAAAGCATTAACATGGTTTTCTATTGTAAAGCGAATACGATTGAGATCCTTTCTGGAAAATTAAATTAAATTAAGTACGTAAAATATCTTTTTATCAAAAATAATAAGATGTCGTGCAGTGGCAGAAATATCCTTAAAAATATCTTACCCTGAAACCTTTTTGAAATGAAATACTTTCAATACAGGTTTTCTTATTCGCCTTTTCCCATAAAAGCTTTCACGCAAGCGAGCCAAAATCGGAAAGAAACTGTGTCGCCAAAGTTCCTGCTCAAAATCAAGACTTATTACGATTTTATCTCTGCCGCGAATGAGAGAAACCTGCAACATAAACAAAATTCAACTTGTCAAGCCAGTAACCCATTTATCCATATATCGACTCGCGCTTTTTAAGCTTGTTTCCCATCTCGATCATCTGCAATCCCTCGTTATCAATGTGGTCTATCATGTCGAAGAAAGCAACATCGTCCTTAGACTTAGTTACAAGTTTTTTCAACAAAGTCGGAGACGAAGAAAAATATTGGTCGGGAAATTTATGGCTAGTGGAAACGCTTAATGGCAAAAGCCGGTTCGTGTCGTGTTTGGGGGGTGATATTTTAGTCCATATTGTGAGGCGGCTCCCGTATAAAAAAAATTGTCTCCTAGAAAATTTTACATGTTAATTTCTCCAACAAAGAACAAATGCATTGTTAACACAGCATATACAGGGTGTTTCATTAATAATTGTCCATATAGTAACTGGAGAAACCTTAACACAAAATACGAAGATTTAACCTAAAACACTTTAATAAAATGTGGTCCCTTACTGAGTTACAGGGTGTTTTATCTAAAAATTTAAAAACTATTTTTGCTCAGCATTTTAAACTATTCAACGTATCCTTTTCATACTCGGCAGAGAGTGCGGTTACTATACACCCTACTAAACTATGATAAACAAACGTTTCTAGCTACCACCAGAGGCGTACGATAGAGGATAGTGAATGGTTGACACTTCGCAAATTCTACGCCACTGAAGGAATTACTATTTTAGTGCCGTTTTTAGATTCTTCAATACTTTCTACGTAAATAATATACTCTTCATTGGTAACGATAAAGTCATTAGTTTTCGAGATATTTGAAGTTAAATCTGGAACGGCACACTTATTTTGATTAATTTATGATATGATTCATATGATTAAAATTGAAATTTTGTTTGAACCCTTACTTTAAAACTATTTGGTGTATCCTTATCATACTTGTCAGAAAGTGTAGGTACTGTACACCCTACTAAATTAAGATAAATAAACGTTTATAGCTACTACCAGAGGCGTACGACAGGGGATAGTGGCTGGTTGACCCTTCCCAAATTCTACGCCACTGACGAAATTGCTATTTTATTGTATTTTTTTGATTTTCCAGTACTTTTTATGTAAATAATATACTCATAATTCGGAATGATAAAATGATTAGTTTTCGAGATATTTGATATTAAAAATGAAGAGACACAATACATTAATCAAAATAACCGTGTCGTTTCATTTTTAACTTCAAAAATCTCGAAAACTAATGACTTTATCGTTACGAATCAAGAGTATATTATTTTCATAGAAAGTATTGGAGAATCCAAAAATTGAACTAAAATAGTAATTCTGCCAGTGGCGTAGAATTTGGGAAGGATCAACCATTCACTTTCCCCCGTCGTACGCCTCTGGTAATAACCAGAAACGTTTGTTTAACATAATTAAGTAGTTTGTACAGTACCTATACTTCCTGTCAAGTATGAAAAGGATACGTCGAATAGTTTTGAAATGCTAAGCTAAAATAGTTTTTAAATTTTTAGATTAAACACCCTGTAACTCAGTAAGGAACCACATTTTATTTAAGAGTTTTAGGTTAAATCTTCGTATTTTGTGCTAAGGTTTCTCCAGTTACTATATGGACAATTATTAATGAAACACCCTGTATACTAATAGTGCAGTCATTGAATCTTTTTAGCTCATAAATTTTTTACTATGAACCGATTTACATGAAATTTTGGAATTACGCTTATCCTACCCTTAACTTCAAAAGTGATATTGATCCGAACTCCGTTTTCACCCTGGGGGTGGTTGCCACCCCTTTTGGTGGTGGAAACTTTTTTTTTAATAACCTCAGGTATCGATAAAAGACCTAATTTTAAGCAAAAAATGTTGTATAAAGTTTTTTCAAAAACCCAGTACTTTTCAAGTTATTGGTAATTGAAAATTCGGAATTTTCTCACGGTTTCTAACAGTTTTTTTTTCAAATATCTTCAAAAATATGCATTTTAACGATAATATTATAATAAACAAAATTGTAGCAGGTAAAAAATTAACAAATTGGTTTTTTAAAGAGTGTTCTAAGTGCAATATCTTCACTAAATAAGGCCGAAGATCGACAAGAATTTATAAAGCAGGCGACACAGGTTGTACGTAGAGAAGAAGATAGCCTTATAATAACTGAGGCAGAACTAGTTAAAGCACTTAATTCGATGAAAAACGGAAGGGCTCCAGGCCCAGGAGGAATCATGACAGGGATGATTAAATATGGAGGGAAAATGCTTATAGAACGCTTAACTAAGTTAATGAATAGATGCATCTACAAAATAGATACATTTCGAGCATCTACAAAAAGGGGAAACATAGTAATCCGTCTCATTACAGAGGCCTTAGTGTTAACAGTACTATTAGTAGACTATTTAGCAGAATAATAAAGAACAGATTAGACGTAGAGACAAGAGGGAGAATAAGTGAAGATCAAAGTGGTTTTACTGCGGGACGCTCATGTGTGGACAACCTTTTCGTCATCCAACAACTCAGAGAAAAGGACGAGCGTAAATGAAGAAACTCACATTGCCTTCATAGACTTGGAAAAGGCATATGACTCCGTCCCTAGAAACAAGTTGTGGCATGCCCTTGTTGAAAGAAAGTTAGTCCGGCCAGTGGCGGCTCGTACCACTTTAAGAAGGTAGTGCCACAACTCGGGCAGCCGCCAAAATTTTTAGTGACGGATTCACGATATTGTCAAAAAAAGGTATACTGACAACAAAAACTAAAAAAAATATGCGCGGATACTTTTATCTTATGTACATATCTTAAGTTTATTGATCTGAGGTGCCAAGCAATTGTCCAACATTGATCAAAACAGTTCCGTAAATTAATTAATAATAAAAACCTCTTAACCTACCACCAGCATTTACTGCTGATAGTGCTTGAAAATTGTTATTACGATTTAGTCTCTATTTACCAATTTATAAAAATAATACTATTTCATTATTCACACACATGCACAAATTTTTGTAATGTCACTTTTAAAGTTTACGATATATGAAGTTCATTCTTCTATTTTTTGGTTGCAAAGTTTTCAATGACTTTATAATTAAAATTATCAATACAATTTACAAAATGCTTTTCTGCAGATAGCATACCTAAAGCACTAGGTTTCGATGTAAACATCGAAAAACAGCGTTCTGCTTCAGATGTTGATATAGGAATGGTAACTAAAATACTTAAAAGTTTAATAGTTTCTTCAAATGTGCTTTTTGAACCTTCCCTCTACAATAAAACCGATAGCGAAACAGCCCCAGAGGTAGTACTTAATTCGTCTCGCTAATACAGTACCTACTTCTAATTCAGTTTTAAACCGAGTTTTGCTTAAAAATTAAAATTGTCTCCAGTCTCCATGGTTCATTAAGAAATGATTCGGAGAACTGATGCTTATAAGCAGAAAACTTCTCCGACATAAATAAATTAGAAGCAACTAAATGTCCGGAGAAGGTAGACCTTTGAAAGATCTGGTACTTTGAATAATATGAACCTTTAAGTCGTTGTCTAATTCGGCGCTAAAATTGACCAGCTCCTTAAATATGCCTCTATTTTCTGAATTTTCTTTTTCGTCGTGACCTCTTAAAGCTAACTCGAAAGCTCCACAACACCTTATAACATTTGTAGTTTTTTTTCTAGCGAAAAACCACCAAAAAAAATTTTAAAATACTAATCTTTATTGTCAATTAATAAATTAAACTTAAGAAATAATCAAAATATTATCAAAATACCCACGATCATGATGCACCAAAAGTTTAATTATAAATACAAAAACTTTTTAACAGAAAATATACATAATAAAAGCGACAAACCAGCACGTAAAGAAACTCAAAATAAATAGACCAGGGCCCGGATTACGTACACTCGATACGCATCGTATCCGCCATGTTTTACCGTAGCGCCTTATGGGAAAACATGGCGGATACGATTCGTATCGAGTGTTCGTAATCCGGCCCCTGGCTTCATACCCTCGTGCCTGGCACAGAGATTCTAATGTTAAGGTATACTAATAGTCCAATATAGCTCTTTCTCTGTCACTTACATATAATGCTCGTAAAATCTTTCTCTCTTTACTCGTGCCAGTACTGACTTCGGCGCGAAGGAGATTCTCCTGTCGAATACTCTCCGCTGTCGGCAGGGATTGTATTGCGCCCATAGTTGCCATATTTTATATAATTTATGAAGATCAAAAGAAATACACACAAAAAAATTAATAGGAATTAAAAAGTTTTGAAGATAAAAAATATGTTTATGGATAGTTAGCAAGGTAGTGCCATGGCTCTATGGCACTACCTCACGGGCCGCCACTGAGTCCGGCTATTATACATATTATCAAATCATTGTACAGCGATAATGTGGGATATGTCAAGATTGGCACACAACTATCTGAAGGAATAAAAATAGAAAAAGGACTGAAGCAAGGGTGTAGCTTATCACCGTTGCTATTTAATATATACTTGGAAGTCGCTTTAAAAGAATGGAAAAGAAGTTGTGGACTAATGGGAATCATGATCGGAGATGACTGCCTGTTTAACATCCACTTTGCTGACGATCAAGCAGTACTGGCACAAGATTCGTATGACATGGAATTCATATTAACCCGCCTGTGTTCAACCTACAAAAAATGGGGATTAAATATAAATATAGAAAAAACAGAATATCTAGTCGTGAATTCTGACGCCCACTTTGAAATCCTAATAACAGAGAACACATCAATTACACAGGTTGAAGAATTCAAATATCTGGGAGCTGTAATAAACAGAGAAGGCCTAGGCAACAAAGAAATTCAAAGGCGAGTTGAACAAAGTAGGAAGGTAGTAGGTTGCTTGAATTCCGTGTGGTGGGATAAAAATATATCCAGAACTACAAAATTAAGAATAGGGAAGACATTTGTGGAATCGGTACTCATGTATGGAAGCGAAGTCTGGACATTAAGAGCAGAGTCCAGAAGAAGGATCAATGCTGTGGAAATGGACTACATACGTAGAAGTGCTGGAATCTCCCGATTGGACAGAATACGTAACGAAGATATAAGAAGAAGGATGCAGGCACACGATACAGCGGTAGACAGGCTCGAGAGAAGAAGCCTAAAATGGTTCGGTCACTTACTTAGAATGGACGAACAACGATGGCCAAAGAAACTCCTGAAATGGAAACCCCCAGGTAGGAAGAAAAGGAGAAGACCAAGACTATCCTGGAATGACACGATAAGGAAGGCCATGGAACACCGAGATTTGGAAGAGGAAGATGCCCAGGATAGAAATAGATGGCGGTTAGGTGTGGGGATGCGGCGTCAGCCGATATGACACCCCGTATATATATCTAAGTGCAATATTAAGTGGGATATTGAATATCAAAGCCGTTTTTTATTTTGTGTGAAATTTAATCGATGTATTCAATGCTATCTAGCGGAGAGCGAATAAATTTTATGCATGCTAATGAGAAAGAATTTTATAGTGCTTAAAATAAGCTTTAAAATTAGCACTGTTAAAAGTCTTTTGTACGTAAAATGAGTGAGCTGTAATTAAAAAAGAGGAACATCTAATGGTTTTTTAAATCAATGGATTTCATAAGTGCCTTTTCCACCAAAATTAAAATTAATCGTATTCCGTCTAGAATCAACTTTAATATAAAGAGTTTGATGGATAGTCCAGAGAAATAAGGTTTTTCTCGTGACACATCCCCCTCCAGGCCGAAACCAAATTTTTTGAGTAGTATGGACATCTATATTATTAACCTATATGTTTCCTGCAGCCGATTTTGATGATATACATAGTTATAAACAAATGAAGATCGAAAAACGGTAAATTATCTCTTTTTTCGTCTATTACCAAAAAGTTAAGCACTTTAAACAAATTTGAGAGTCAGAAACTCATAAATCGTATAAAAAACTTCAATATGGCATTCGCTAAATATGTCCAACCTTATTGGTTGCTTAGAAAATTGCAAAATAAATCATAAATATTGAGTTTTTATAAATATTCGTAACTTAGGTAAAAATTAACTTATAATCTTCTTATTACACGGAATGCCGAGACTTCTTGTACTTAAATTATATTTTAAATTTCAAAGCAATTGGTCAAATAGTTTAAAAGTTATTTAATTTATTTTTCCCAAATTCATTTTTTTTGCAACACTATAAGCCAAAAAATTATAAGGTTACAATAATACTTCGGACAGTTTATGAAAGAAGAACATTTATACTATTACCTTAATTAAAAATAAATGACAAAAAATAATTTTAAACAGTGTAAAATTATTTTGCAAAAACATGTCCATTTTTTGCTTATTTATAAACAATTAGAATAACTTTTTAACCGTTACCCGTAGAAAAATTATTTTTTCATATTTAGAAAGACTGAATTTTTATACACATTTAGAAAGAAAAACAACTGTTCTAGGACATTTAGGGACAAAGTTAGCCCCCCCATTTTTTTAATTCACATGTTTTTGCAAAATTATTTTGCAATATCTATAATTATTTTTTGTCATTTTTTTTAAATTAAATTAAAACTGTAAATTTTCTTCTTTCATAAACTATCCAAAATATTACTGTAACTTTATCATTTTCTGACTTAGTGTTGCAAAAAAAAATTAATTTTGGATAAACAAATTAAATAACTTTTAAACTATTTAACCAATTACTTTGGAATTTAGGGTATAATTTAAGCACCATAAGTCTCAGCATTCCATGTAATAAGAAGGTTCTAAGTTAATTTTTACATAAGTTATGAATATTTATAAAAACTCAAAATTTATGATTTATTTGGTAATTTTCTATGTAACCAATAAGGATAGACATATTCAGCGAACGCCATATTGAAGTTTTTTATACGGTTTATGAGTTTATTACTCTCAAATTTGTTTAAAATGCCCAATTTTTTAGTAAGAGACGAAAAAAGCGAAAATTTACCGTTTTTTGATCTTCATTTGTTTATAACTATGTATATCATCAAAATCGGCTGCAGGGAACATATAGGTTATTATTATAGATGACCATATTACTCGAAAAATTTGGTTTCAGCCTGGAGGGGGATGTGTCACCAACACGATATTTTTTTTCCTTATTTCTCTGAACTAGGATTCTAGCAGTTTTGCTGCTTTGGAATACATATTTTTCGAAAAAAACCACGATTTAAGAAAAAAATAATTTCGAATTAAAAAAAACACCTTATTTTCTTAATATCTCAAAAATAATGAAAGATACGTAAAAAGGTGTAATAATAAAAAATAGGTTTTTTTTGGACAAAAATGTTGGTTTGTTTGTTTTTCCTATCACACAAAAATTGACAAAGATATGATTGATTATAAAGCGCGCTGTAGCGCAACCACAGTCTCTCTCGAGCCCTTTGACCCTTCATTTGTTTTTGGCGAATGTTTTTCACTACATATTATAATAAAAAAAAGTTGTAGCTCTTTTAATTACCTTTAGAACGGTTTTGTTATAAGCTGTATTAGCTTCAAAATTGAAATAGTTATGGCCCAAAAACTAATCGTATTTTTTTCTACTTAGTAAACTAAACATTTCGCAGCGTGAATTTTTGGAAGGTAAGTACAGTGGAACCCCGTTAACTCGGATTAATCGGGACCGCAGCCGATCCGAGTTATCGAAAATCCGGGTTAGCCGGAGAAAATGGTAAAAATTAATAAAATATGGTATGCTTACAGGTAAACTCCGTTATAATTGTCACACAGACACTGGTAAACCAAGTTCGCATTCCACAGCCACACAAAACCACACATACAAAGCGTCGTCAAGAGTCTCATTTTTAGCTTTATTAGCTTTGCACCGATTGTCCAAACTGTCTTTTGTTATCATTTTGAAAAAAAATTCTTTGATTCTATTTTTCTTCCAATCCGATACTGTAGATGTACCGACACCATATAAAGCTGCAAGATTCGCCTTTATCAATTCTAGTTTCTTTTCCATTGTCACTACAACATTTTTACGTTTTGTTGCCCTTAGACAAAAAACACGCAAACACAAAATCTGAATAGATTTACAAACGATTACAGAACGGAAGCGAACAATACGACTTTACTACACACAATACCGTCTCTGATGTTATGTTATTTAATAACAGTGATGACTAAGACCATTGTTAAAAAAGAATTTTAATAGTCTTTTCTAAACAATGCTAAGACAGTTTCAAATAAATAAAGGATACTACAGGTGCCTGTTGTTTTCGATAACACGACAATAAATGTGGTGTGCCACGAGTCATTTTTACTATGGTATATGTAGTTCAAATTACACAAATACCCATTATCTCTCAAATATTATATTACATACATTTTTGTTGTTGAAATGTTTGTCTGACAAAAATCGGTACAGGTTAGCCGGAGTTCCGGGTTATCGGGGGCCGACTTATCGGGGTTCCACTGTATGTGTATTGTTGGTGGTCTGTTGTGCGTGCTCCATTTTTCCGTTACGAATATCTTAAACATAATGTATGCTCTAAGTATAATAATGTGACTAGTACTCGTATATTTCCGACTGCAAAGGAATAAGCACGTGTTTATAATAGGTTTGTTCTAGCATCAGTTTCAAACGGTTTGAAACCATCAGCGAATAGTGGACCAGCGCGATTAGAGGGGATAGCACTGGTCACTGTATTATGTTTTCTCACTGACCAACTGTTTGCTGACGGTTTCTGAATAGTTTGAATGTTTGCTGAAGTGAAAGAAGAAAGGTTTCTTTAAACAAATCAGAAGTGTGATTTGTTTAAAGGGGCCAACATTTTTAGCAGAAATTAAAAAAAAATATTTTAACTTAATAACTTTAACTTTAACTTTATAACTTTAATCTATTTTAATTTATTATAACAAAACAAAAGCAACTTTTTTATTTAATAATGCGTTAGTTGGATGGCTCTACTCGAGTTACTTGGGAACAAAAAAAGAATGAAGAAATTGCTCCATGGGAACCGAGAAAATGCATTATTTTAACGTATACCGATTTTGAACTTTGAGAGATTACATTTTCTCCAACCTAAATTTTGATTGGAATATTGCTATTTTTAGCAATTTTCACTTGTAATATCGATAGTTTTTATTATAATAATATATGTTATGGAGTATTTTTAAAGATATGAAAATTGGTGTGGAGAAAGGGGACAAAAATAAGAAGGTGATGGTTCGAAATATATGATCCTATTTTTTATCTTTGCCATAAATGCCGGTCAAATTTGACCGGTTGTATCTCAGGAACCACTCATTCCAATTCAAAATTTTTTCTTAAAAAAAAAACGTCCTGCAGCGTTTTTTCCAATACTGTTTCATGATTTAATTTAATTTATTATTTCCTGAGATATTCTATTGTTTATAAGCCAAAAAATTGTTTATAAATTTAAAATATTCCTGGGGCCGCTTAAATAGTCCAATTTTAATTCCGTAAAGTACATTAGATAGGTACAGTGTCTTTTTATACAAAAATCAAAGTTATTCTTATGTATCAATATTATTGTGGTTATTATAGCGACCGTAAACATTTTAATTAACAATTCAATTGTTGCTAAACTGTTTATTCAGTTTCGATCGGCTTCAGGAATTATAATCTATACGAAGGGGTCTTTTATATTACTAGGTTATTTAATTATTGGTAAACAGTCACTTATCAAAAATTTTAGTAGAAAAATAAAAATTTTGTTGGAAAAACCCGCATTTTCCGGGGAAAATTTTCATTGAAGTAAATCGGGAAAAACACGGCTCTATGTAGAATTTAATTACGGTGAATTTGTATTTGGGTGTTTTTGGTGTAAAGTTAAAATCATTGGAGCTATAGAGCAAAAATTGGAAAAACACGATTTTCGGGCGCCGTTTTGTTTATAAAAAAAGTAGCACACTATCTGCGTACTTTACATACCTATATTATTAATCTATACAATCATAAGGTTCGATTTCAGCAATAATATTGCTGGTAAATAACTTTTCCCAAAAACGGCCTATTCTCCCATAATCTGCCCAGACTAGGAGCTAGAGGAACTGTATAACCAAGCACCAGTCTTTTCACAAAGGCGTGATGAGAAGAAAAGTGATGAGAATCGAAAGAAAGGCGATGCCAAGAATGATACGAAAATAGGGACCAATCACGAAAAAAAGTAAAGGAAGATCCAGATAAAGATGGCTTGACAGCGTACAGGAAAATATCAGAAATAAGGAATTTATTGGTGGGGAAGAAAGAGCAACAAACAGGGATTAATGGAGAAGAATAGTAAGTCAATTTAGTAGACAAGGAGCATGACTAGATAAGAAGCCACCACACTTGATACAAACTTTGTAATATTTAAAATATTAATGTCTGATTTAATGTATAATTAATCAAGGCCTCAGGAGCTTGGTAAATATTTTTTTTAACAGGAATCCGTAAATAAACCTCAGAAATGTTTTCATACCGGAGCGGCCCACAACATGTACTATATCGATGGAATATCCATGGAAGCGTGTGGATTACGCACTAGGCACGAAACACAGATTTTTTTCTTCGATGATTATTTGCCCCATATAATGGCATTTTTTCGTAAATGTTTTATGTGCCAGATTAGCGACACATTATTCAAATGAGTTTTTTGCAGGTTATCTGCGAAATTTTACTTTTTTTGGAACAAAAGAGTTCAAGGTTACGTGGTAGAAAGGGAACTGTTAATAACGTGATGGAAGTTGTATTTTTACCAGCCCAAGTAGCACCGAACGGGTTTATTAAGTTTTTAAGAATGTTTTAAAACTGTAGAATAAAACAAAAATTAAAACCATTTGGTTTAAAAAAAAACCTTAAAAATGCAATAAAACCGCTTTCAGCATAAAAGGGGCCCATTCAGAGAGAGGTCAATAAAACCAAAAATAAAAACCTTCTTAAAACTTTGTTTTCTTATGTAACTAGTTTTAAAGCTGCTGTGAAAGTGCTTTTAAAACCATGTTAAAAGACACTTTAAATGCAGGCAGTTTTATAACAAACTTAAAAATGTTTCTTAACTGGAGACTTTTTACATGTATTATGATAGGTAGATAGGTTTTGTAAACAATAAAAAAATAAGTACTTAGTTATTTCGGACTGTCAAGTTAGAAAAACACTTGCGCACCCTACTTTATTTAAATTATTAGATCGAATTTATGTCTTTAACTCGTTTGTTTATAATTTTAATTGTAAGCCTTATATTGTAATCTATCATGGCTTTCAGCATCTCCAGAGAGCAATATGGCTGTAATCCAAATAAAACTATTTGGTCTATTGACAGAGAATTGTTAAAGATCAAATGGTTTTATTTTATAATTTTTCAAGACCATAAAAGCAAGATTTCCTACATAAATCAAGATTACCTTGGAATTAAAACCGTTTAGATTTATTGCTGCTGTCAATAATGACACTCGGTTTTAATGTGAATCTAACCTAAAATCGAGGCGTCGTAGTGCTGTGTGTGTTGAATTTTTCTTTTAAAATGACCAGTTGGTTTATATTTTGAGTACTTGCTACTTATTTCTTTCATACTAACTGTACTTCCACTTTTTACAACACACTATACCCCTGTTTCGATCTAAAACCAATGGCCGACCATTTTGGACATGAAAGAAGAGGGAATGAGTTTAGTTTTATTGTTTCTAAAGAAGCATAGTTAATGATAACCAAATTGATTCAGTTAAGAGCGTTTGGTTTTAATATAGCCTACTAATTGCTTTTAAGAAAGCAACTTTAAAGAAAACTAAAAATATAGTTTGAAGGCATATGTTTTACTGACATAATAGTCTTGAGATCAGGTAGTTTTAATAATAGGTTTTATTAGTCATATTAGGAGAATCTTTAATACTGCAATAAAACTAAAATGTAACAAACTAGAATCTAATAAAACCAAACAGTCCGGATTTTCTTAATAAAACTGATTAGTTTTAAAGTTAACTGAGAATAAACCATTTTAAAACTACAATAAGACAAAAAATTATCTATTAGGATTAATAAGTCTTATTTGATACTCTTATAAGATACTTTAAAACTGGTGACAAATGCTTAACAGTTTTAAAGTTCTGGCAGTATATCTACAAGGTAATTATCTTCTAATTCACCACAATAAAACCTTTATAAACCTTAAATAAAACTGAAATGTTTTTATTGTGCTATTTGGGAGATTTTACATAATTAAGTAAATTTTTTATTACTTTTTTTCTCATACAGTGTCGAAATATAGTATATTTCAGAGTTCTTCAAATAAGTTTAGCTTTTTACATACTACAGAGTCATCTAAAAACTTTTACTTTCCTTGTTGTGGCAAGGTTGTTTTGTTTTCAATATTTTTTCTACTCTGGCCAGGAGGAATCTCTGGTATCGTTCGTTTAAAAAAGTGACACAATAAGGAAATAGGTCTGTAGCATGTAGCTACTAGAATTTTCCAATTCCTTTCCTGGTTTTAACAGAGGTATTAGTTTAGGTTTTATCCATGATTTTGGTATTTCGCAGGCTGTACAGCATGTGTCACAGAGTTGTAAGATCATTTTTTTGCTCCTAGGCGTAGATGCGTTATTTATTCACTGTTTATTTATATCATCAACATCTGCAGCTTTCCCATTTTTGAACCTGTTAATACTATTGGGGAGATATTTACTGTAAATGGAGTATCTGGGTAGTTTATTTCTGATTCAGTCTTCTTCTACTGTCTGTGTCTTTTTTTCGGTTCTTAGTTCTTCCATTAATAGAAATAAAGTTCAAAATAAAAAAGTTAGTCCTAGTACGATCTCATCAAACGATTTCAATAATTACTTTATTTCAGTAGCTAAACATATTAGAGATTCTTTTAGTTCTGCAAATCAAAATGTGGCTATAGATATTTTGAAAGACGTACACTCTCCTTGCCACTCTTTATTTTTACTACCTGTTACTGATATTGAGATCAGAAATGTTTTGCGTGGCTTGAAAAATTCACATTGTACAGATTTTTATTTCTTGAACAAAAAAATAATTGTCGAAACTATTGATATTGTTATTGACAAATTAGTTTTACTTTATAATAATTGCCTTACTGAGGGGATTTTCCCAGATGTACTAAAAGTAACAAAAGTGTTACCACTATTCAAAAAGGGGTCTTTAGATGAAATTGGAAATTATCGTCCCATCTCTATCATTCCCATTTTCGGTAAAATTTTTGAAAGCATTCTTAATACTCGTTTGATAGAATATCTAGATAAACACAAAATACTTCACTGTAATCAATATGGCTTTAGAAAAAAGTGCAGCACTACACAAGCTATACAGAAAATTGTGAGAGATATAGTCGACGGCTTGGAGGAGGGTCATTTCGTGTCTTTGACATTGTGTGATTTATCCAAAGCTTTTGACTGTGTTTCGCATAAATTACTGTTGGAAAAAATGCATAAATATGGTATAAGAGGAAACACCCTCAATCTATTTACATCTTATTTAACAAATAGAAAACAGGCAGTTTTTCTTAATAATAGCTTTTCTGATTTGAACACGGTCGAATACGGTGTTCCTCAAGGTTCAATACTAGGACCCACTTTGTTTCTTATTTATCTTAACGATCTATTTCACTACACTTTTCCCATAAAATGTGTGTGCTTTGCAGATGATACCACTCTCATAAATACTGACATTAATCAACATAATTTGAAAATTAAAATAGATAGTGATACTCAGAAAGCAAAAAACTGGTTTTTGCATAATGGTCTGAAGCTAAATGAAGACAAAAATCAGAATTTGATGTTTAGTTCTGATCGGAAGTGTGTCTTAGGAAATAGTGTTAAACTCTTAGGAATTTTTCTAGATGATAATTTGGACTGGAGTGCTCATACAGACTACTTAAGTTCTAAACTTGCTACAACTATATTTTTGATACGCAACTTAGTTTTTATGATCCCTAAAAGTACCCTTATAATGATCTACTTTGCACTGTTCCATAGCCATTTAAAGTACGGAATAACTATTTGGGGTGGCTCTTGTCACGCAGCCAGAATTTTTAAATTACAAAAGAAGGTAGTGAGGATACTTGCAGGAGCAGAGTATAGGGAACACTGTAAACCTTTATTTCAGGAGTTAGGTATTATGTCACTGCCTTCACTCTATATATATGAGACGCTGATTGAAATTCATTCCAACAAAAGTAAGTTTAACATAAACTCCAACTTTCATGATCATCATACAAGATCGAGAGATGCTATTAGAGCACAACGTTTTAGGTTGACGAAAAGTATAAAAAACTCGATTGATGTTAGTTTGTACAATTTTTTGCCAGATGAAGTAAAAAGTCTTCATTTACAGTCGTTTAAAAATAAAATAAAATCACATTTTTTAAAACATTGTTTTTACACAAAGACAGAGTACTTAGGTACAGCTTATATAATATAATAGTACTAGTTTGGTCAGGGTTTTTTTTGCCGATTATGACGATATTAATTTCATGCTTTTATGTTTATTTAATGTTTTTACGTTTTTACATAGTGTGTTAAATTGTTTAAATTTGTTAGTACCTGTTTGTATATCTTTTCATTATAATTTATAATATTTATCTTTTAAATTTTGTCCAAGTTTTATAATGTACGTACTCTTTTGACTTGTCAAAAACAAAAGAAATTTTGTATATTTGATTCAATAAATTCTATTCTATTCTATTCTATTCTATTCATTCACTAGGAATTGAATAGCGACATGGTTTGCTGTAACCTTCCAAGGTGGTTTATGTTTCTTAGGATCACTGCCTAGATTTTTAACAAGGTTTCATGCTATTATGTTACTACGTTACGTGTCCATTTTTTCCAGCGTTTCGATCCACTTTTTTTATTTCTGGGTTGACTCATGTCAACTGAGTAGTGCTGCTCTTCATATGTAGCAAATCACAATCTAGAATGTCTGCATTTTCTCAGTTTGCCTTTTTGAAGTTAAACCTACTTCTAGATGGGATAGTTTGTGGTCTGATGATTTGAAATGATGTTTATACGAATTGGTCTATGCTCATTCTTTCATATGGGTCCATATATTACCCTTGTACCGGGTTTCCCAATAAGAATGGCTCTCGGCCATATCTCAGGAACCGTTTATAGTACAGCTTTGAAATAAAAAAATTTATAACAAAAGTTGCCTCAGGAAAAGCCTGGAAATTATTTTCATAATTGTGCGACCACCGCTAGAGGGCGTAATTGAATATCAAAAATTAAAAAATCCAAATTTTACAAAATTTTCCTAATGAAGGGGCACTGGAAATCCGATCGTCGTATTCTTCATAAAATGCTACGCATATTTGATTTGACAAGTTTAGGTCTACCTTTGGAAATAAGAGGTGGGGGTGAGTGGGAACCTTGTTATGAAAAACTGGCTGTGAGTCAGGTTCTGCTTAATTAAATTTTGCAAACTTGGTCTTGTTGAAGACAGATCTTTTTCGTCAATGTAAAAGTTAGGATTTCGAACCAACTTACTGAGTAATATGCCAGCTAGAAAGCGTTATTTAATTTTTTTCAGAAATCTGGTGTTCCTTGGAAAATATTAAATACAAACATGCATTTTTAATACCATATTACAAAATTAGACAAAATTAGCAACAGAATAGCGAAAACCGCATGTTAATACCTTTTTTTCTATCTCAAGGTATCTTACAAAACGTGTAAATTTAAAAACATAACTGTTACTGTCACCGGTAAACGAAATTCATTAAAAGTAGTGTGCTATGGAAACAACAAAGAAACATTTTCCAGCTGTCAACGTATATTAGGTCTTTTCAACGCTTCTCATTTGTTTCGAGCCTCGTTCATATCTCGTATATTAATATTATACACGGATTATACGGCATATGACAGAGGCTCGAAACAAATGAGAAGCGTTGAAAAGCCCTATTACAAAGAAATAAAAACAACTATTAGTGATGACATAAACGTTCAAATTTTTGCCCATCATTTTCGTTGCAAACATTTACTCTTTCAAGAGTAGATTGAACAGCAGTCTCAATTTCTGCTCTCGATATGCTTTGAATGGCGTTTAGTATTCTCTGGATAATGTATTCTAGAGTAGTGTATGATGGGAAACAATTTGAATATTTAGGTCGTCACTAAGTAGTTTTTTTTGTTCTGTGTTATATTTAATTTTAATAGTATTGTTTCTCTCTATATTGTTGTTTTAATTAATTATATTTTTATACGTTGACATCTGGAAAATGTTATTTTGTTTTTTTCCACAGCACACTACTTTCCATTAACTTAGATTACCGGTGATAGTAACAGTTATGTATAAAATTTACACGTTTCTCGAGATATCTTGAGATAGAAAAAAGGTATCGACATGCGGTTTTCGCTATTCTATTGCTAATTTAATCTAATTTTATAAAGTATGATTAAAAATGCATACTTGTATTTAATATTTTCCAAAGAAAACTAGATTTCTGAAAAAAATTAAATAACTCCTCCCAGCTGGCTTATTACTTATTAGGATGGTTCAAAATTATCACGCTTACATTGAAGAAAAATATCTGTCTTCAACAAGACCCAGTTTTCAAAATTTGATTTAGCAGAACCGGACTTACAGCCATTTTTTCATAACAAGGTTCCCACTCACCCCCACCTCTTATTTGCAAAGGTAGAGTTAAACTTGTTAAATCAAATATGCGCAGAATTTGATGAAGAATACAATAATCGGATTTCCAGTGCCCCTTCATTAGGAAAATTTTGTAAAATTTAGATTTTTTAATTTTTAATATTCAATTACGCCCTCTAGCGGTGGACCCACAATTATGAAAATAATTTCCAGGCTTTTCCTGAGGCAACTTTTGTTATAAAATTTTTTATTTCAAAGCTCTACTATAAACGGTTCCTGAGATATGGCCAAGAGCCATTCTTATTGGGACACCCGGTACATTGGTAGTCGAGGTAAGTACTTGAAAAACAGATATTCGGTTTATATCCTCTTTTTCAAACTTTACTCTGAAAGGATGGTGGAAATTTAAGATCGTGGATTAATGTAAGACCACTCGTTTCAGCACATGTTTCAAGAAAATGGAACCCGCCAATCTGCTTTAACACACTTTAATCAAACTACCAACTTCTTGTGCCTGTAATGGTTCTTTAGACTCTTCTCTTATAGATAATACCAGAAATACCAAATACTACAAGACTTTTAAAAACAATACAAATATTGATCATCATCAGACGTTTTAAGTCCACTGTTGGACATAGGCCTCCCGTAAATAATTCCATTGCATCCTATCTTGAGCACTCTGAATCCAGTTGTGTTGGATGCACTTGATATCGTCCGACCCCCTTGTCGGATGAGGTCCTCGATTACGATAAGCATCGTGTCTAGGTCTCCATTCTAGAATCTTCATTGTCCATCTTCCATCTTTCAATCCAGCAACATGTCCCACCCAGTTCCATTTCAGTGCTGTAATCCTTTGAACTGCGTTTGTGACATCAGTTTTTCTCCTAACTATTGTATTTGAAACTCTGTCTCCGAGGAATATATTCAGCATTGACCTTTTCATCGCTCTCTGTACCACTTGTATTTTATTGATTACTTTTCTGGTAAGGGTCAATGTTTCTGCTCTATACGTTAGAACTAGGAATACGCATTGATCAAAGACCTTCCTTTTTTACCACATGGAAATATCTGATCTAAAGACTTCTCTCAGTTTTCCGTAAGCCACCCATGTAGTCCACTAAAATGTTACATTTTTTAGGCCATACGTTGCACTTGTTAGAGAAGTCAATTTTATATTTTTTAGTGTGTAGGAAACATTAGTAGAAGCTTAAGTCCAAGTTTTTGGGGTCGAGACACTTGTCTCCCGACCGCCATCTTGGAAAATGGATGCAAAGGGGTTTCGCGCTACATCTCGTAAACTACCAAGCTTACGGAAAATCTAATGAAACATAAAATGTAGCAAATTAAATTTTCTATAATTTTGTTTCTAATACTTTTCATCGTCAAGTGACCAACAAAAAAGATATAAACAAAAATAAGTAAAAAGTTTTTAACAAGTTTCCTTTTGGATGTTATAACTTTTTTTCAGTTCATTTAACAATAAAATAACATTACAGCAATTTTGAAGAGGGTTTTTCAGCGAACAATTTTTACTATAAAGGTGTTTAATTCTATTTATTTATTTAGGTTTAAGAACGCTCCAAACTTGACCAGATTCTCGAATGCCCATAGGGATACAATAAAAACAAAACGTTAGGCTTAATTTTCTATCTTAATATTATTTTACTAATACAAGTTATTATTATTTTAACATTCCCATGCTATTATTAATCTATTTTTGACCTTTCTCCCCACTATAAAATCTAGAACACTAAAATATATAGAAAAGGCCCAAGAAGTTGTTTGAGGACAAATTCGCCGGTCCAGAAGAAGAATGACGCAACCGCAAAATTCAAAAATCTTCAGAAGAGAAAAAAAAACGATTTTTAAATATTTAAAATAGGGATTAAATGAGGAATAATCGTCCAGGAGCATCGGTATGGCGTTTGTTTTTTGACAACGATGGCTTTTATGTTCATCGACATTGGTTCGAATTTCATTATCTTAATGTAATCGCCCCATTTTCAACCTTATCTACATTTGTGTTATTATTAGATACGCATTTTGTGTTTTTTTGTAAGAGAGCATGATGGGTGGTGGTTATTTTAATTGTAAGAAACCTCTGGGGAAAATTATTTGTCAAGAGAAAAGTCGAGCCATCTTTACTCACTGTTGTCGTAGAACGTTTTTCGTCTCTTCACATGGCGGAAATAAAGACGATTCTTTGGAAACTCTGAGATACAAACGATTCTCTAGAACAATGACAAAAAATACATTTAATATCTTCTCACTTCGTCCAACACAAGATGCAGCCCGTTTCCACACACTCCGAGTGTATCGCCAGATTCAATAATGGCTCGGTAAACATTGTGATCCATAAAATTGGGGATGGAAAAAGCATGGACAATTTTGGATACCAATCCAAACTTTCAAGCCTCCAGTACCACCGAGCTTATGAAATTTATCTTTAGCAGATGCAATGGAAACTGGAAGTGCATGTGGTTGCCGAAAAGCAGACCTCAAATGTTCAGCAGTGTCCCTCTATTGTGGTGGTGAAAGTTGCAGCAACATCGTGGACATATCAACATTAATTATTGAAGAAAATGAATTGGTAGATGAATTGCCGACAATGACGAAAACTCTCATTATACCACAAAAATTCACCCCGGATGCTGATTCAGATCTTCACTCGCAGCCTGGACCATCGAAAAAAATGAAAAAATAATAACTATGATAGATATTTTTCAACATATATTAATAAATAATATTATTTTGTTTAGAAATTGTCCGTGGGTCAGGCCTATTGGGGATACCACACAAAAAACGGGCCTTCAGACTCTACCTCATAGGTGACCGGGAAAAGGGTCAAAATAGCTTAATAATAGCATAGGAATGTTAAAATCATAATAAATAAATATAGATAGAAAAGTAAGCCCAAGGTTTTGTTTTTATTGTATTCCTATGAGAATTCGAGAATCTGGTCAAGTTTGGAGCGCTGTAAAACCTATATAAATAAATAAAACTATACAACTTTATAGTGGAAATTGTTCGTTGAAAAATCCTCTATAAATGGCTATGATGTTATTTTATTGTAAAATGAACGGAAAAAAAGTTATAACCTCCAAAAAGAAACTTCTTACAAAATGTTCTCTTACAAATTTAGTTTTTACCAAAAACAATTACTAATAGCCCAGTCGGGATAGCATTTGACCTTGCATTAGGAGCTGCCCCAAATTTTATTTTTCTTATTTTTAGGGAGGGTCAATATTAGTATAAATTTAAAATCTCGACTGAATTCCACCGTTGCATTAGCCGCCATCTTAATTTTAAATGAGAACCGTTTTTGCTCAATATCTCCGCCATTTTCAATTAATTGACAAAAAGTGTAGAAACTGAAATTGTTGAAAATACGATTTTCTATAATTTCATTTATTATAATTTTTTTCGTGCGGTCGATATATTCCAAGTTATGAGGGGAAAATAGTGACAGTTGTAGCATAATTATTGAATTATTGAATTATCTCGTTTATTATTAGTTTTACAACAAATATTTACCTATACAAAAATGAAGAGAATTAAATTTTGTACAATTTTGATGCCGTTCATTTTTTTGATAAAATAAATATTTAAGGTAGTACGTATGTGGTAAAAGTGCGAGCGTAAGACCTGATTGATTTTGTAGCAATTGTTTTTGTTCAATATCTCCGCCATTTTCAACTTTTCGACAAAAAGTGTAAGAATTGAAATTGTTGTAAATACGATTTACTGCAATTTTTCGAAAAACCAGTGGCGGGTCTACAAGGGGGGCAAATGGGAAAATTCCCCCCAACAGGGTCCAAAATTAAAAAAAATTGTTGGAACATCACGATATATTAGCTGACATAAAACTTAAAATATCGACAGACAAATTCAACCAATAAAACCCGCTAGTTAATAAAATTAAGTGAACTTAATATATACAGGGTGTTTCATTAATAATTGTCCATATAGTAACTGTCCATATAAAACTATAGTTTTATCTAAAAATTTAAAAACTATTTTTGCTCAGCATTTTAAAACTATTCAATGTATCCTTTTCATACTTGGCAGGTAGTATAGGTACTATACAAACTACTAAATTATGTTAGAAAAACGTTTCTGGCTATTACCAGAGGCGTACGACGGGGGAAAGTGAATGGTTGTTCGTTTCCAAATTCTACGCCACTGGCGGAATTGCTATTTTAGTTCAATTTTTGGATTCTCCAATACTTTCTGTGAAAATAATATACTCTTCATTCGTAACGATAAAGTCATTAGTTTTCGAGATCTTTGAAGTTAAAAATGAAACGACACGGTTATTTTGATTAATGTATTGTGTCTCTTCATTTTTAATTTCAAATATCTCGAAAACTAATCATTTTATCGTTACGAATGAAGGGTATATTATTTACATAAAAAGTATTGGAAAATCAAAAAATTACACTAAAATAGCAATTTCGTCAGTGGCGTAGAATTTGGGAAGGGTCAACCAGACACTATCCCCTGTCGTACGCCTCTGGTAGTAGCTAGAAACGTTTATTTATCTTAATTTAGTAGGGTGTACAGTACCTACACTTTCTGCCAAGTATGATAAGAATACGCCAAATAGTTTTAAAGTACTGGGTACAAATAATTTTTAAATTTTAATCATATGATTTATATCATAAATTAATCAAAATAACTGTGCCGTTTCATATTTAACTTCAAATATCTCGAAACCTAATGACTTTATCGTTACCGATGAAGAGTATATTATTTACGTAGAAAGTATTGGGGAATCTAAAAATGGCACTAAAATAATAATTCCTCCAGTGGCGTAGAATTTGAGAAGGGTCAACCATTCACTATCACCCGTCGTACGCCTCTGATAGTAGCTAGAAACGTCTGTCTATCATGATTTAGTAGGGTGTATAGTAGTCGCACTTTCTACCAAGTATGAAAGGGATACGTGGTATAGTTTTAAAATGGTGAGCAAAAATATTTTTTAAATTTTTTGATAAAACACCCTGTAACTCAGTAAGGAACCACATTTTATTTAAGTGTTTTAGGTTAAATCTTCGTATTTTATGCTAAGGTTTCTCCAGTTACTATATGGACAATTATTAATGAAACACCCTGTATAATGTTTTTTATGTCTTTTATATACTTAGTTTGGTTGATGTTTCATTGGAAGTTTCAAAAATTGTTTAAAATATAATTCTCTTTATTTTTGTTTATGTAGCATTATGTCGTAAATTTAATAATAAATGAGACAATTCAAAAATTATGCTTCCCCTCCGCTTCCATTATTTTCCCCCTTAACTTGGAGAATATTGATCGTATAAAAAAAATTGTGCCAAAGAAATTGTAGGAAATTGCATTTCCAACAATTTTCTTTCCCACCATTTATGTCGAAAAGTTGAAAATGGCGGAGATATTAAGCAACAACAGTTCTCATTTAAAATCAATATGGCGGCTAATGCAACCGCGGAATTCAGTCGAGATTTTAAATTTACACTACTATTGATCTCTCCTAAAGGATATAATTATAAAATTTGGGGCAGCTCGGATACAAAATTCAATTCAATAATTATGCTCCCCCCACCACTTTTTACTATTTTCCCATGCAACTCGGAAAATATCAACCGCATGAAAAAAATTGTTAAAAAGAAATTGTAGGAAATTATATTTTGAACAATTTTAGTTGAAAATGGCGTAGATATTGAACAAAAACAATTGCTATAAAATCAATCCGGTCTTACGCTCGCGCCATTACCGCATACGTACTACCTTAAATATTAATTTTAGCAAAAAAATTAAAGAAACCAAAATTGTGTAGAATTTGATTCTCTTCATTTTTGTACAGGTACATATTTGTTGTAAAGCTAATAATAAACGAGATAATTCAATAATTCAATAATTATGCTCCAACTGTCACAATTTTCCTCTCATAACTCGGAAAATATCGACCGCACGAAAAAAGTTATAATAAATGAAATTATAGAAAATCGTATTTTCAACAATTTCAGTTTGTGCACTTTTTGTCAAAAAATTAAAAATAGCGGCGATATTGAGCAAAAACGGTTCTCGTTTAAAATCAAGATTGCGGCTAACGCAACAGTGGAATTCAGTCGAGATTTTAAATTTATACTAATATTGACCCTCCCTAAAGATTAGAAAAATAAAATTTGGGGCAGCTCCTAATGCAAGGTTAGGCCTGTTATTCGTCTAACCCGACTGGACTATAAGTAATTTACGGGTTTATTATTGCCTGACCATAGCTGAAAATTATTTATCTTGGCCGTTTAATTGACAGTCTCAATATTTACTGTAGTCATAATTTTCCACCAATACTTCTGGCTCTGGCACATCACGGGTCGTGAATTAAATTACTAATTTTAGGTACCTGTACTATGCCAATATTTAAATTATGTAAATTTTTAAATAGGGCTGTAATTAATTTCAGGTGACCAAACAAGGCGATGCCAGCGGTGTACAGATTGTCCTAAAAATATGAAAGCGTGATAAATTGTAATGACGGTTTACACATATATTTTTTGTTTGCATATACTCATACTGTTTACAGTCGCCTAGTTAGTGCCTAAGGTGTTTTCTCTTTGATTTACGTACTGCATGCCAATCGTCCAGTTTTTATATTTCTACTTTTCACAGTGACTGTTGTAGTCTCCTACGTTTATAGATGGGTGAGGGTGTGTGTGAATGACTGTGTCTACCTGGCGGTTTTCTACTTTTTCTTTAGGTACCGTCTCCTCTAAAGGGTTTGGTAATCATCACAGCTATTTTCACTTTTGAGATTACGGCTCTGAACAAGTCGATGAAACTGCAATTATACCACTTTCTCAGATTGACCGCCAGGAGATGCGCCCTCTTCCAATACTTCGTTTTCCCTGTATTTTTTCCTACATTATGGTTTGTGGCAACACATATTTATCCCCTCTCATAACGTGGTCGAGATATTGTAACTTTCTTATCTTAATCGTATTCATGATTTTCTTTTCCTTTTTCATCTTTCTGAAGACCTCAACATTTTATATTCTATCTACCCACTTATTTTTAATATCCTTCGGTAGGTCAACATACCGAATGCTTCAAGTCGATCGCTTATTTATTTCTTTAAAGTTCAGGCCTCTACCCCATACAGCAGCACGTAAAACACATACAGTGCGGTGGAATAAGTGTTGCCCCCCTATTAACTTGTTTATTTTAAGAATATAAGCATAACTCTCGGAGAGGTCGATTTTTAAACTAACCATAGTATATTATAGCATCAACGTTTCGAACTTTGCGCGATCCCTCTTCAGGTGACAGGCATAAGTTTGATTTTTTTAAATGGGAAAGTACATCATGTGACACCTCATTTAAAAGCTCTTAAAATACTGATTTCAAAAATGTATAATACTTTAATCCTGTTTGAGAGCGTAGGCGCAAATTTTTGGTCGAACTCTTTTTAAACGCATTTATTTTTTTCGAATTCTGAGAAAATTAATAAGTATTTTTGAAAAATTTAAACGCAGAATCAAAGATTAGATTATTACCGAGGGCTGGCAGTCCCTTAGAATAAAAAAAAAGAAATTGTGAAAGACATTCTTTTGAATGATATATTTGAAATTAAATATCACACTAAATTTTCTCTTTTTTTCACCACTGTGACTTATTAAAATAAACATTATAGGAGTTCTCAGGGACCTTGGACCATCGAGAATACTGCAATATTTCATTCTGCGTTTAAATTTTTCAAAAATATTTATTAGTTTTTTCAGGATTCGAAAAAAATGATTGCATTTAGAAAGAATTCGACCGAAATTTTGCACCTACGCTCTCAAACAGGATTAAAGTATTATACATTTTTGAAATCAGTATTTTAAGTGCTTTTAAATGAGGTGTCACATGATGTACTTTCCCATTTAAAAAAATTAAAATTATGCCTGTTACCTGAAGAGGGATCGCGTAAAGTTCAAAACGTTGATGCTATAATATATTATGGTTAATTTAAAAATCGACCTGTCCAAGTGTTTTGCTTATATTCTTAAAATAAACAAGTTAATATGGGGGGGGGGGGCAACACTTATTCCACCGCACTGTATGAAAGTAATATTCGTATTTTGAATTGCAAACTCAGGTCTCTACTTCATTACACTTTTCTCATCATGGTAAATGTTGCCCTAGCTTGTCCAATTCTCATTTTTATTTCTTCTGTATACTCGTTATTCCCAATAATAATTTTATTATTCCCAATAACAAACCAAGATATCTGTATTTTTTAACTTATTCTATTGCCACCCCTCTTATGTTTAAAATGTCTTGTTGTTGTATTTCGGAAATTCTCATAAATGTTGTTTTATTATCGTTAAGCTTTAGTTCGCTTTCATCACTAGCATTTACTATGTTATCTAAGAGAGCCTGTAGGTCTTGTATGTTCTCTGCAATTAGTATGGTATCATCGGCATATCTGATATTGTTGATGGGTCTGCCGTAGAGATGTTAATAAAGTATCTATTCGTTACAAAGTACTCGTTACTTACGCATATCGAAAGTAACGATTACTATACAGAGAGGCAAATCGTTACTTTGATTACTCTGATTACTTTGTTACTTCGTACCAATTGTATCAGAGCGAGTAACGACTATTGTATCTACTTTGATTACTCTGATTATTTTGTTACTTCGTACCAATTGTATCAGAGCGAGTAACGACTATTGTATCTACTGTGATTACTCTGATGACTTCGTATCAACCGTATCAGAGCGAGTAACGACTATTGTATATACATTGATTACTTTGATTACTCTGATTACTTCGTACCAATCGTATCAGAGCTAGTAACGACTAATGTATCTACAACCAATACACTTGATTACTTTCTACCAATCGTATCCCAGCTAGTAACGGACGGGACCAGTATTTTACGAGTGTTATCGAATATTGTTATCGGTATGAAGCGTTTTAAGGGTGTAAGGGTGAGAAGACGATAGAAGATGAAACAGAGGGAGGTATAATAGTATACGTAAAATATGTAATGTATGTCATTAACAAAGATCGAATGTGAGAACCCTATATTTTTATCTAGATCTATATCTATACCTATACAAAATACCTACCTACTAGGAAATACGATTCTCAATATAATTACCGGTACTCAAATACAAAAGTACCTAACAAAAGTAATCATAGTAATCAAATCATTTATATCCCTTAAACAGATCGGTGAAGGTCGTTGATATATCGGAATAACTATACAAAATACCTACCTACTGAGAAATACGATTCTCGGTATGATTACTGGTACCCAAATACAAAAGTAACAAAAGTAATCATAGTAATCAAATTATTTTTATCCCTTAAACAGATTGGTGAAGGTGGTTGTTATAACGGAATACCTATACAAAATACCAATTACCTGTACACAAATACAAAAGTAACAAAAGTAATCATAGTAATAAAAGTAACGAATACTGTAAATGATTACTTTATACAAAAGTAACGATTTGGAACGAATACTCGAAAGTACCTATAATCAACATCACTAGTCTGCCGTTGACTTTTATTCCAATTGTTATATTTTCGAGTGATTCCTTAATTACTTCTTCCAAACATAGATTGAACAATAAGAGGGAGAGTATGCAACCTTACCTTACTCCACTTTTTATCTCTACTTCTACCGAAAGTTCTTTACCTACTCTAACTTTTGCTGTTTGGTTAAAGTAGATATATTATATTATCGTTAAGTCTTTTTTGTCAATGTGTTGACAAAGCAATTATATAAGACGGTTGTGTCGGACCTTATCTAATGCATTATCGTAATCAATAAAACGAACATAGAGTGGTTGGTTTACATCCATACATCTTTACATGAGGACGTTAAATCCAAATAATTCCTCTCGTGTACCCATGTCATTCCTAAATCCAAATTGGGGTTCAGTGATGTCTTGTAGGGATGGCGGTTTTTGACAAAACACCGGTTTTCGGTTATACCGGTTTTTTGCTTACGGTTTAACCTGGTGATTATAACCGGCCAAAAAAACCGGTTTTTCCAAAAACCGGTTTTCGTTTTTTTTAATCCAATAGTTATTTAATCCAATGTTACGTTTACAATGCACTTTAGTTTGCGATATTCCACTTGACTCGATACTCGATATCAATATGATCAAAATTAGTGCTACCGAAAGAACATCAATATCAATATAAATAAATAAAACACAATTTTTAATAAAACCATTTTATTCTATTAATTATTATATTTATTTATTAATTTATTATTATTATATATTTATTGATTATTATTAAATATATTATAGCGTAAGATTAATATACATATTGCAATAATATACAATTTAACCCAACAATTTCAACTTAAAAAAAATTTCTCAGATTTCAAATGGGATTTAAAGAAAATAATATCAACATAAATATTTTACTTAAAAATAAATTGGATAATGCAATTTAACTTTTATTTTTCATCATCATCATCATCAGTAGCTCGACAACCCTTTTTGGGTCCTGGCTTGTTCTAGGATTTTCCGACATTCTGTTCTGTTCCTGCTTTGTTCTTTCAGTGGGTAATCTCAAGTGTTTTCAGATCTTGTTCCACTTGTTCCATGTATCTAAGTTTGGGTCTTTCCTTTGACCTTCTCCCTACTGGTGTTTGCTTCATTTCATTCAACTTTTACTTTTAATACCATCAAAAAAAATTTATCATGTATTTCTTTTAACACGTTTGTATATTTGTATAATAGGTACATTTTAACTCATTTAATACTTCCTGTATGGGTGTATCGTTTTGAAAACGCAGGGAAACCCTTGGAGATTCGTATTCGTAATCGGTTATTCGATATTCATAATCAGAACATTATTTTTGGTAATCAGAAAAAGTCATTCACCCATTTTCAATGTCAAGAGTCAAGTGTGAAAAATAGATGATCTTTGCGTCTACTTGAACCAGATCACTTCTTATGTAAATATTATGATTACAAATACCTTTTTAACGAAATATTATAATAAAACTTAATTGTTTCTGGCTGATGTGGGTTTGCACTTTCATTTGCTTCTGTATTTATAAAATAAAATTTAAATTATGGACCTAATAACCGGTTTTTGATTTAAAAAGACAAAAACCGGTTATAACCGGGACAAAAAACAACCGGTAAAACCGGTTATTGCGAAGTAAAAAAACCGGTTTTACGTTAAAACCGGTAGGTTTTTTCGATCTCTAATATCTTGTTCCACTTTTCTAAGAATTCTTAAATGGATAATTTTTAAGAATATTTTTATTGTGTCTCTCATTAGACTAATTATACGGTGGCTATTACATTATAGAGTCTAATCTTTTACTTCTAGGTCTTCCGTCAAAATCTCTTCAGCTTCTGCTAGGGATTTTGTTTGTGTTAATAAACTCCAGTTAACGGCATAGCCAAACTTTCTTGATGATTGTTGTTGGTATGTCTGCGCTATACGGCTCAAAAGCAATGGTGTGAGTACATAGCCTTATGGCAGATCATTTTCAAAATTTTCGGGAGGTGTTGATTTCTAATCCTATACATAATTACATGAAATGCCCTATCGGTGATCAAGATTAATCTGTCAGAATCTGAGTTTGCAAGACATGGTGCGTAAGAATAGAATAGAGTAGAAATATGCTTTATTGTCATGAAAAATTTTACAATTTTATAGACAAAGCTTACAAGAATCATAAATAAAAACAATAACAAATACAATTTACTAAAATTATATAAAAAGTCAATATACATAAAATATTATAAAGTGAAACAAAAAACAGTAACAGTCTATTGCAAAATTTAAAAAAAAATTGCAAATTGCGTAATCTACCTTAAGAAATTTAATAAGTTAAGCTGCTGCATATGACACTCAATTATAGATTAAGATTCTACTTATACATAAGAGTACTGTAATTTCCTAGTTATTGGTTAAGAAACTCTTCTATTGAATAATATGGTCTTTCAGATAAATAGGCTTTTGTCATTTTACGGAACTTGGGGAAGGATGTGGCAGATTTAAGTTGTAGAGGGAGATGGTTGTATAGTTTTTTTGCAGAATATAATATAGATTTCTTTACTAAGTCACTGGACGGGATCGGTAAACAGATGTCAGAGGTAGAATTTCTGGTGGAATAGTCATATCTAGGTCTTGCTGGAAAGACGAGTAGATGTTTACGAATTAAGCAAACAGTTTCTAAAATATATAAAGAAGGTGGTGTTAGAATCCTGCTCTTTGAAGTAACTCATGCAATGTGTTGTTCTTTTGAGGCCAAACAGATATCTTATTGCTCTTTTTTGTAATTTAAAAATAACATCGGATTGGGCAGCTGGACCCGAACCCCAAAAAGGGAGATCATATCGAAAATGGGACTAGAACAAAGAAAAATATGTTATTTTGGAAGAGTCTAAATTCATTTCCTTCAAAACAGATCTTATTGCAAAGCAAGCTGAGGATAGTTTCTTGCTTAACACATCGATATGAAGGGACCATTTAAGATTTCTATCTAAAAAAATACCAAGAAACTTTACAGAATCAACGATACTGATCTGGCTGTTATGAAGAAGTAAGGGTTGAAGAGCTCCTCTATAAGATATTGCTACTGTTTTTTCTACGTTAAAAGAGAGTGAATTAGAATCGGACCAGTATTTTATTTTGAGTAAATCAGAAGTTATAGTAGCATGAAAAGTTGCGATATTTGAGTTGCTCCAAGTGAGGCTGGTATCGTCAGCAAAAAGAAAAACTTTTCCATCGATTTTTAAACTAGGGATGTCATTAGTAAAGATAAGGAAAAGTAGAGTACCGAATAATGAACCTTGTGGTACCCCAAATACAACATTTTTGAGACTAGAATCTGGATCATTTGCTCTGAACAATTGTTTCCTATTATCCAAGTAAGATTGAAACCAGTTTAAAGAAATACCTCGAATTCCATAGAAATCGAGTTTTTTTTATCAATATATCGTGATTTACACAATCAAAAGCTTCGGCATAATCACAAAAAAAGTCGCAGTGTGCAGATTATTGTTTATTGCTTGATAAACTTCATGTAGTACTAAAAACATGGCATCAGTGGAACATTTATTATTTAAAAAGTCGAACTGATTTTGTGATAAAATGTTGTTATCAACGAAAAAGGATATAAGTAGGGCTTTTATGAGTCTCTCAATAATTTTGGAGAGTACCGTTAGTAATGCAATAAATAGGTCTATAATTGCAGCCATTAGATTTTTCACCACCCTTATGAAGGGGAATAACGATGGCCGTCTTTAGGCACTTTGAAAATTTACCTTTCTTACAAGAATCTTTAATTAGAGAGATGAGGACACCCAACACATTGTCTGGGAGATTTGAGAAAATTTTTATGGGTAGTTAATCTGTACTACAGGAAGACTTGCTTTTGATACTATTGATTGTTTGGATCAGTTCAGATTTGTCAACCGGTCAAGAATGAATTCGAGACCTTTCCTGAATTAGGGAGATAGGAAATGGGATCTTGTTGTGACACAATAGTTGATGTTATATTTTTACTCACATTAACAAAGTATTCATTTAGATTTTCTGGGTCTGGAAGGAAAAGTGTTTGAGCTGTGTGAGTTTTATTTCGAAGATAGTTTATTCGTAAGAGTTAGTAAATTATTTCTTATCATCAGAATCTGTCGAAAGCTGCTGACAAATCTAGCAAAACAGCAGAACCCTTTATTTAGTTTCCTGTGAAAACTGGCTACTATATAAATATACAAACTCTTCTTCATTTTACAGTGTCTATTTACGATCTAGCAAATAATTTTTTCCAATCCATTGGGTCTGTTTCACAATTTTTAACAATTTTACAGTCCAGAAACTGCAACACAATTTGTATTTTTGCACCCAACTGAACAAATGACAACCGTATCCCAAATTATACACTTCACATTTTTCTTCTGTTCAAATTTATTGATATTACGAGCAATATGTATTTTTATCTACGTATTAACAGTAATCATTGGAAAATGTGTTTTGACGTAAAAAATTGTATACAATAGAATATTAATTCGTTTGAATATTTGATTAAATTGTTTGCAATACGTGGTATATTTTATCTATAAATTTTATTATAATTTTTAATAATAGAATGGGTATTATCAATGTGTCAATTTTATTATTTGTTATTTTAATAATGCGTTATTACAGTAAATAAATATTATAAAACATAATATAAATACGTGAATGATAAATAATACAACTGAATATTAATACAAATATTTTACTGGGTGATTTTATTTTTGGAATATTTTTCCAAGAAAGATTATTTTATTTTTATGTCACAGAACATCCAGAAAGGAAAAAAAATTAATAATTTACTGAAAAATCAACACTTTGCATTTTATGTAGGATACAAGACGACTTACGAAAGACAACAAAACACTGGATACAGAAAGCACAAGATAGAACACTTTGGAGGCAAATAGGGGAATCCTATGTGCAGCAGTGGATTGAGAGAGACTGATAATGATGACAGCTCTGTGTTCTGCCTAAGCATCTCCCTTAGTTCTTCTTTGATTTTACCCCTACTCTAGCCAGAAACTTCTATAAATCTGCAGTTTTTCATATTGAATAATTAACGTATAAATACTAAAATAAATCACAATAAAAGTACAAGTACAAGATGAACTAACTGACCTAATTGAGCCTGGCAAAGGGATAAGACAGTAAGATTCCTTGAGTCCTTTATTGTTCAGCCTGATTTTGGATGGAATAATAAAAAAGTAATAACTGCAGGGGATATAACTAATAATAAAGGGGATTTTATTACTGACGTGAAGGAGAGATTGTGTCAATGGACCAATTACATCCAAAAACTCTTTAATGATGAAAGAGGAGAACTGTCATTAGAAATCACAGAGGATACCGGACCACCAATATTAAGAGACGAAGTGATCTATGCCATTAAAAACACGAAAGAGGGTAAAGCTATGGGACCAGATGATGTGCCCATCGAATTATTAAAACTTATTGATGAAGATGGTATTGCTGTAATGGTTGAACTCTTTAATCTAATATATCAGACTGCTACAAGTGCAACAACCTGCTCGGATCACAGAACAATATCTTTAATGAGTCACACACTTAAAACATTTTTGAAAATAATAGACAGTAGAATTGTTAAAACTCTCAAATATGAAATCAGTGACACACAATTTGGCTTTAGAAATGGTATGAGCATACGAGAAGCTTTGTTCGGCTTGAATATGCTGGCCCAGAGATGCATGGACATGAATCAGGATATGTACTTATGGTTTGTAGACTTTGAAAAGGCATTTGACAAAGTTCAACATAAAAAGCTTGTAGATATATTAAAAAGCAAAAATATTGACAGTCGTGACATGAAAATTATATCTAATATATATTGGAATCAAACTGCCAAGGTTAGAGTTGACAACCAGGACACCCAAGATATCAAAATACAGAGAGGAGTCCGTCAGGGTTGCGTGCTGTCTCCAGTACTTTTCAACTTCTACAGTGAAGCGGTATTTCAAGAAGCGCTCTCAGATTCAATAGAAGGTATATCTATCAATGGAGAAGTTTTGAACAACTTACGTTTTGCAGACGATACAGTAATAATAACAGATAACAACAATGATTTACAGAACGTAATGCAACGCCTTAATGAACGCTGTCATGAGTACGGACTGAAGATGAATTTAAAGAAAACTAAATGCATTATCATAACTAAATCAGCACACGTAAACATCCAAATAACTATTGAAGATACTATGATTGAGAGTGTGGATAACTACAAATACTTATTTAGGAACATGGTTAACATCAAATGATGACCAAACCAAAGAAATTAAGACACGTATTGAAATAGCATGTGCATCATTTGCCGCCTTTGAATTTTTGTGTTACAGAAGAATCCTACGAATATCATGGATTCAAAGAATGTCGAACGTGGAAGTATCAAGTAACTAGAAGGATAGGAAATCAACCGGAAATAATACTAACTATCGAAAGACGAAAACTTGAGTACTTGGGACATGTGATGAGAGGGCAAAAATACTCATTATTACAACTTATTATGCAAGGCATGATCCGAGGAAAGCGAAATGTGGGAAGACGAAGAATATCCTGGCTTAAGAACTTACGGGAATGGTTCGAATGCAGTAGTGCAGAGCTATTTAGAGCGGCAGTCAACAGGGTCCGCATTGCCATGATGATTTCCAACCTTCGATAGAAGATGGAACTTAAAGAAGAAGAATAACTGCAAAAGGATACGAAATTATGCAGACAATGCAATACTAATCTTCAAAATGGATATAGTTTACAACGTATGCTGCACCAATTTAATATAACCGCCAGAAACTTTAACATATTTATTTCCCCAAAAAAGACAAATAACAGCAAATCCAATACGATGTAAATTGGAGCTGGAGGGGCAGTTAATAGAACAAGTGATGGAGTTTAAATATCTAGGTATGACACCATGTAGCTACGGAAAGCTCGAATCAGAAGTGGAAGATCAAGCGAATAGAGCAAACAGAGCCGCAGGTTGCCTGAATGGCAAGAAACACGACCTGACACAGAGAGGACAAAAAAATTTCTCGAAACGGCGGAGATCAAAACCATTTGAAAAGTCGATGGTAAGGTAGGGGAACAAGGGGCTTGTTGTTACACGGCTTTTTCGTAGGTTATTTAACCGTTTTTAACTAATTTAGCTGACTCAATCTTATTCTCTTATCGTCCAGCAATTGACACCGTCTAGCAAATAGTCATCCTCTGATAGTTGCAAATAGTAGTTTTGTGCACGAGATTCATTTGGATGAGGTAATTTAAAATTTGACTCTCATAAAATTTTGGTTATCGCTATTGTTTTAAACGGAAACGAATCTTTCGGTGTTCATTTCTTTTCTTTTAGTTATACTTTGATGTTATTTAACGATTTTATGATTAGCAAGATATTTTTACAGTTATTTTAATAAATATACAAAAGTGTGCTACGGGGCATGTTGTAACAAAACGTTGGGTCTTGTTGTCACATGTTACAAATTGCGCTGAATTTTACTAAATTTATGATCTACAATATAAAAACGTATTATCTAGTTTAGTAATAGGCCAGAATGAGACAACATATATAAGAAAATCAGAAAGAGCAACTTAAGGCAACTTAGGAGGTCTAAGTGTCTGAAGAGCTCACAAGTGGATCCTGCCCCGATATACCATAACCAAGGGCAACGCAAAGCCAGAAAGTGAAGTCTACCAGTTAAGTTCAGCGAAAATTTTAGATAATAAATGTAGCATAAAGCAAGCAAGTAAAACAACACGGACTGTGTCATGTATCTTGATACCGATATAGAAAAAAAGAAAAACGTTAAGAGTCTACAAGTGGGCTGTACTAAACCAGGTATAGGTTTTACAGCCGAAGAAGTAAGTAAAATGGCTTCGTATATTCTGAAGTGCACCGAAATATATTTTGGAGTAATTCCCATGAAGATGCGAAAACTGCCTTACCAATGTGCTGTGAAACTCAGTGCTAAGCAACTTCTTTCTTCTTGGTATCAAAATTATACGGTTGGTCCAGATTGGGTCCAAAATTTTATGCGTAGAAATCTACATTTATACTTAAGAACACCGGAAGCCACGTTATGAAGTCGAGCAACATCTTTCAACAGGACCAACGTTGGTATTTTCTTCGAAATATTATAAAAAATTCGAATTTTCGTAATGTTACAACCTGCCCCAATAGATGTTACAACTAGCCCCAAGCGCGGGGTAAGTTGTACCAATGTACTTTTTGGTAAAATGCTAGTTGACTAAAAAATACCAGTCTTTTTAACTTTTCTTCAGTTCAATTTTGTTCAGAAAGAGTTTAGTTAGAGAACTAACGTTTAGTGTTTAATTAGGGATAATTGGGAAAATAACTGTCAAGATATATTTGATTTCATGAAAATTGTTACAACTAGCCCCCTGCTCCCCTACTATGGGACAAGGTGGAGAACATTAATAATTGGGTAAAAAACAGAAGAGTAGAATGAAATGATCACATAAGCCTAAGGGTTTGTTCTCTACGGAGACCCTCGCATCGTATCCTAGCCTAGGGCTTAGTATCCTACTCTTCATTTTGGTGAACGCTCGCATTTAAAATAATGCATCTGGTGATCGATAATATGGTACGAGCAGTACGAGGGATGCCAGGGTGCGAGGGTCGTCGCCTCATCGTGAGCACAACTTAATGACAACAAATAGAGTAGTAAGGACAGGGAGAGACGGTTCCCCAATAGGAAGACGATCAGTGGAAAGACCACGACAAAATCTGGTGAAAACGGTAGAACTCTATGAACCTTTCTCCTTTTGTTATGTTCCCTTAGTATCTGATCCCTACCATGGTTCCAAATCTTCCTCTGCTGATCTTTGCATTAAAATAGCTAATAACTACAGTGACTTCTCTGCTCTTTGTTATTTTCTGGACCTCCTCAATAAGTTGGTATAATGTTTCTACTTCATTTCTGTTGCATCAGTTTGATGTTGGCGGATATACCTGAATCAAATTTAGTTTTGTTTTATCCATTCAATCTTCGCTTGCCAACTGCTGGAGATAGATCTCCCACATAATTTTTCATCAATTCTTGTCTTGTTTGATATATCCTCATTTGTAGTTGTTTAACAACATTAAAAATAAATACATAAGAAAGAATTCCATTTTCTGGGTTAATAAAAAACAAACATTTATTTGCCGACATTATTTGAACAACTTTTTTGTTTTCTAAAAATTTTCCTTCCTCTTGCCGGCATTTTTGAGGCTGTTTGCGTTTATTTTATTGGCCATTTAGCTTTCCCGTTATATTGTTTTTGCAACGTAAACTTTGCTTTTAACACAAAAGACTCAAAATTTAACCGATTGTGCCATATATAAAACATTCAAAACGAAGGGATGATTCATATTATTATCATGGAAACATTACACATTTTGAAAGAGATTCGAGCAGGGGTGGATTCAGAATAGACTAAAATTATTCTTTGGGAAATTAATGTACAAACTCATACAAAACATAGCAAAACACAAACATGGCAAAACTAAGACAAATACTTATTTATTCGTGGTTTTACACAGCATGCCAATCGCTAGTTGTGACGATAATATAATTTTATCGTCTAAAGTACGCCAATGATTTAAGGAAAACGTGTTTTTATACCGTCTCAGACGATATAAAAGACGGAACAAAAAGCCTAGTTGGATTATTATTCTTGGAGCGTTGATCGAATAACAATAAACAACAAGGTATAAGAGGTGAGTTATGCCGATCATTTTCCGCCGTCGTTTTGGTGCATTGAACGAATCCGACGGTTTTTCCTTTTACCTATCCTATACGAGCGGTGATCGTATTTCCTCACATGTCTTTTCCCCTGGCGACTTGAGCGAGATGTTCTCCCCTTATAAGCCCATTTCATATTAATAAAGGTAATTCTTAATCCACGCGATCGTCGGTGGTATTCATTCATTTACCAAATATAGTCACATCGACCCGATCCAAAAGTTTGATGCGAAGGTTATAAATCTATTTTATTACCGAAACTGACGAGTAATTAAGGTTAATTATCTTTTTTTTTTTGTATGTTTTGATTCTAAATAAAAATGTCTTAAAAAGCGAACCTTGGTCTCCGACTGTGTTTTGTTACCTGGAGCATCAAATACAACGACAACGTTACATTGGCGCCCGAGCATTTATTTTAAAAGGATTTAAGACATTTAGGGTCGATTTCTCATACCTGCGGTAATCTATGGTTCAGTTGAACCAGGTTCACCGGTGATCTACGGTTTTGTTGGGAATGCATTTCTCATTGCACGTTCATGTCAGTGCTCGTTCTACAGCTTTCGAGAAATGCCAATAGATGGCAAAAGGTAAACATCTGTCGCCATTTTGAACTACCTTTTTTATGCTGTTTTTGAATAAAGTTAAATTTAAGTATTTATATTCAAATAGTCATTTTAATAGTTATAAATAAATATTATAAAAACAAAAATATTGTTATCGTTTATCGTTAGGCTTAATATAATAAAATAGGATATATTTATATATGACAGCGTTTCGTGTTAATACAACGCATGCGTAGTCCATGAAATCATCTGAACTGAGCTCTGAAATCTTTGAACGGCCGAATTCCTCCGTTCAAGCATCGTTCAAGTTTAAACTGCCATCGGTTGAACGTGCCAATTGAGAAAGACGATTTTGACTTTAAACTGACGTTTACTAGAAGTTCAGGTTAAACTGGAGTTGAACTCGATATGAGAAATTGGCCCTTAAACGGATTGAACAAATATATTATAAATATGGCGGAATCAGAAGGTACGGTAGGCTTAGAAATAGCGGATGAGACGGTAAGCTGGGTATATAAATTAAAGAAAGAGGATTAAAGTAATGTTATGGCAGAATTTAATAGCCCCTACAGCTCGCCAATTGTATTAGTAAAGAAGAAAAACGGTAGTTACCGATTTTGCATAGATTTCAGACCTATCAATGAAATTTCCGAAAAAGACTCCTATCCACTTCCGTAGATCAATTACATACTGGAGAAACTAAAGCCAGCAAAATACATTTCAACAATGGATCTAAAAAAAGATTATGGACAAATACCTCTAGCAGAAGAAAGCAAGCATTTGACAGCGTTCATAGCATCTGGTAAAGGATTATTTCAATTCAGAGTCCTTACGTTTGGTCTCCACGCAGCATTAGCCACGTTCCAAGGCCTATTGGATTCCATTATAGGACCCGAAATGGAATCTTATGCATTCGCATACTTAGACGATACCATAGTTCTAGGAGAAACGTTGGAAGAACACATGCAAAATTTGAAACAAGTATTTAAAATATTACAAGATGCAAAGACGAAATCGTATACCTCGGTCATGTAGTCAATACGCAAAGCATTAAAACTGACTAAAACAATATTAAGGCTATCATCGACTACCCAGCCCCAAAATCTATCACGCAACTAAGGAAATTCCTAGGAACCTAAGAAAACTAGGAAATTCTTCTTGTCATATATACCTCCTTGACTGAGGTCTATGTTTGCCATTGCTGTTTTTATTTGTTCACTCCATTGTAATCTTAAACATCCTCTTTTATTCCTTCTATTTGGTTTCCATTCATAAGTTTCCAGCGCCAATCTTGTGTCGTCCATGCTTCGCATATATCCATACTACAGTTTTGTGTTTCTATTTCGTTATTTAGTATATCCTTCATATTCATTGGTTCCCTACGTTGCGTTTCTAAATAGGTCGCGAAATAGTTCTAAAAATACGTGTTTTTTTATAAAAGCAGACTAAAAAATCTAAAAATTAAATGAATAACGCGGAGAACGCAAATAATCGCCGATATAACCTCATTAACCTATGAAATGCAAATAGTATCAAAATTTCATTAATTTCAATAGTGTCAAAATTTCATAACAGGGGAGTAAACTTGCCTGACAAATATAATAAACTCTCCTAGGGCACCAATTTCAAATAAGCCTTGCGGTGCGGTAACTTTGAATTACTCGTCTTTGTTTAGAAACCTAGTAGGTATAGATTCTCTGAGTGAAAAGAGACCTAGTATAAAAAGTAATTCGTGAATAATTTCATGCATGTGCAAAGATACAATAGAAGAACTATATTCAAACTTTAGTCAGCTTTTTCAGATTTGGATTATGCCACTCTTGCATCTCTCTCTCCTGTCGTTTCCCCATTACTGAGGATCGTGATTTCTTCCAATATTCCTAACAATGTTTCTCCATTGGTCTCTATCTTCAGCTGCTCTAAGAGCTTCTCAGAATGAGTTTCCAGCTGAATGCTTTATTTGGTCAGACCATCTAGTTGGTGATCGTCCTCTTGAACTTCTCCCCGGAACGTTTCCAGAAACAATTAATCTCTCCAAACTGTCGTTACCTCTGCAAACCACGTGACCAAAGAATTGCAGTATTCGTTGCAGACATATTGTGGACAGCCTTTTTTTAATCTTGAGTTTGTTGAGAATGGAAACGTTTGTCCTATGAGCTGGCCAAGGTATGCGCAACATTCTTCTCCAGCACCACATCTCAAAGGCATCAATTTTTGGCGCTCGCATGCGCGAAGAGTCCAAGTCTCTGCTCCGTATAAAAATATTGAGAATACAAGGGCGTTCACCAGTCTCATCTTGATATTTTGAGAGATAGATCTGTCTTTTCAAACTTTAGTTAGGCGACTCATCGCATTTTTTGCCATACCAATACGTCTCCGAACTTCTGCTTCACAGTTACCATCGTTAGTTATACTAGACACGAGATAGACAAAGGTATTTACTATCTGGTATTCCTGTAATATGTTAGTCAGTTAAATAGTGTCAAATCTGTCGACCACCATTATTTTTGTCTTAGCTTTACTGATTTTCAGTATAACTTTATTGCTTTCGTACTCAACTCTTCGCAGAAGATCAAACATTTCTTGCTCATTTGCTCCTATTCGTGTAGTGTCATCAGCAAATCTTAAATTGGAGATTTTCCTACCAGCTACTGTTACTCCACCGGCTCATCCTTCTAAAACCATCCTCATGACATGTTCAACATAAATGTTAAATAAGTCAGGTGACAACACGCATCCTTGTCTAACACCTCTCTCGGTCTTGAATTGGTTTGAGAACTTCTGATCTAGTCGTATTGTCGCCATATTAGACTGGTACAGATTTTTAATAAGTAGCACCAGGTGCATTGGTGCGCCCATTTCTATTAAAATGTACCACAGATTTATCCAGCTTACACAATCAAATGCCTTTTGGTAGCCAACGAAGCATATAATCATAGGTACTTGAAATTCTCTAGACTTTTCAATGAGTTGTCTCAGGTTCAGGATTTGTTCCCTTGTACCTTTACCCTTTACAAACCCCGCTTGTTTCTGGGGTATTTGGTAATGTAGATAGGTATTTAATCTGTTTTTGATGATATGCAACAATATTTTACTAGCATGTGTTTTTAGTGACAGTGTGCGGTAGTTTTCACATCTGGTAGTAGTTCCTTTTTTGTGTAGTGGGATATAAATTGAGGTATACCAATCAGATGGCACTTTTCCACTCTTGCATGCAGCCGACGAAATGACGTTTTGCATCACTAAAGCATCGTCTCCGACCCTGTACCAAAACTTTCGAGTATTTTGTTGACTTCTCGCTGTATGTCTCCCATATCTCTCTTCAAACAAGAGTATATTACCAATTGTACTGACTGCCGGAGACCGCCGCTCAGCGTCGGCCATGTTTATTCACTCGTATATATCGGGATAAGTGGAGTCCGCAAGGGGCATCTAAAAAGCGATAATTGGAAGGGAGTCCATTTTATGATCCTGTGATGTGGCTTCTTTTCAGAGAAATATATTATTTGTGGATGTCTGCCGCTTCCATTACCATCATTCTCTGGTCAAATTAAAACGTTTGTCACGTAATAGTTTTGGTCGAGAGGCTTTCCAGACGAGGGATTATTGATTGTAATTATAACTTCATCATTTTTATAATGCGAAAATAAAGAGCCATACAGCGTTTAATTAAGTGGTTTATTTAAAATTCTTCTTCTTCTTTTGGTACCATAAACCTGGATGGGTCTTTGTCTGTCTGGTTAAACTGGCTACATCCTTTCATTCAGATCTCTCCTATGCCTTTCTCCTCCATTGTCTTATATTCATGGATTTCAAGTCGTTTTCTACATCATTCAACTATCTCGTTCTTGGCCTTCTTTTCTTCTCCTTCCTACAGGCTGCCTTTGTAATATTTTCTCTTCTGTTTTTTGCATCTTCTTGTCTCAGATCATGTGCCAGCCTAACATCTTCTTCTTCTTCTTCTTAACTCAGTCGAGACTCGTTAGCCTCTGGCACTTGGTCAAAAGACCTTTGTACCAAACCCTGTTCTTCTTCTTAAACTCTAATAAGTCCTGTGGCCTCAACGAAGGCCAAAAGTTTTCTTATTGGTAGTTTTAGGATCTCTTCTGGTTCAAACTTCATTTGACCAGTGAAGTCCTGCCTTACCTCATCTAGCACATTGCAATGGCATAGTATGTATACGGCAGTCTCCTCTTCCATTTCACACTTTCTGCATTATGGTTCATTCATCTTACCTAGTTGGTACAGGTGATTTCTTAAACGGCATTGCCCAGTCACCATTTCAGTGACCGTTTTGATCTCTCGTTTATTGAGGTTCATCAAACTGTTCGAGAGTTTTTTATCAATATTTTTGATTATTTTTTTAGTCTGGATTTGCCCTTGAGTGGTTCTTTATTTATTTTGATGATTCTTTATCAGCCATTTCTAAACCTCGTTTTTCGTAGCATCTTTAGTGGTGCCACAGAAAGATTCTGGGCTCAAAAGTTTCTCTTGAGCCTTGTTTCGCTAACATATCTGCTCGTTCGTTCCCATGCACACCTTCATGACCCGGCACCCATACTAAAGACACTTTATTGTCTTTTGCCAGGTTATTGAGGAGATATTTGCAGTTTCTCACCAGTTTTGATTTGGTGAGAGAGTTCCTTACAGCCAGAATCGACGATTGGCTATATGTGTAAATGTTTATTCTCTTAGCTTTAGGTTCTTCATCAATGATTTCATCAATGCAGGTCACCAAAGCAAAAACTTCAGCCTGAAACACCGTTGTAGGTTGACCTAGGCTGTAAGACTTATTGTAGTTACATGTTTGCCCAAAGACTTCTGATCCAGTGCCATGGGCAGTTTTAGATCAATCAGTAAACCATTTTAAGTCCCCATTAATATTTGAGAATTTTTGTTCTCTAGATGGTATAATTGTGTTAATCTTCTCAGTAAAGATTAGTTCTGGTGTCATCATGTCTAAGTTCTTCATAAAGATGGATTCCTCAAGTATAGTCTCAGTAGTGTTTGTGTGGCTATTCAATACATAATTCGGCCTCCAAGTATTGTTTGCTTTGAGTCTCAGGATGGTCATAAGGACTACCACCAAAATATATAATTTCAGCGGAGAGAGACCTGTGATAGCCCCTAATGAAGCGGTTCCTATACTATTCAAGGCTCCTGTTATATTTAGAAGCGCTTGTCTTTGTAGGGTGGTGAGAGTGGTCACACAAGATTGCAAAGCCGTCTTTCTTCATTAGAGTACTGACCCATAAGTGACTGTCGGTCGTACCACTGATAGATGTGTATAACCAACAGATTGAAACTCAAGGATTGAAACCAAACCCTAACATATCTTATTGTTCAGTAATGATAATACTTTGTATTTACTGCGGTCTTTAGCGTTTGTATTTTTAGGGATAGCGTAAAAGCTGGAGAGTAACTATTGTTTCGGTGTATGTCCTGTGTTTTGTATATTATGTTAAACAAGTTTTCTATAATGTTCAAGGTTTCATCATGCATTTTAAGCTTTCTTCTGGCATTTGGTCTGTACCCACTGATTTACTATTTCTGTGTGTTCCTTTTAGTCCAGGGCGCATCTGTTTTGAGATGGACGTTGAGAGGTGACTCAAATTTTTTTGCAGAAATTGCTTAAAAATAAATCAAATAATAATATTTGAGTTATCCTCCCTCTCAAAAAGGTCCGGAACATTGTTTAAATAATCAAAATGTCAAAAATTGAAGGAACAATTCGATTTTTTTCTTCGTTTTTTGATTATAACTTTAAAAGTATTAATTTCCGAGAAAAGTTATACTGACATAACAGTTGCGTAATTAAATTTCCAACAATATAGAATTGGTTAAAAATTTTAAAAATAGTCACGCTAGTTGCAAAATAGCAATAATTGCGAAAAAACCATACAAAAACAAGTATTCGCATTTTACGTTTTTGAACCATTTATACCAGACTTAGGACCTTCATGTTTCAACCAGAAAAACTTTATGATACAGTAAACAATAGTGTGAATTTCATTAAGATCGGTTCAAAAGATTTTGCAAAATAAATTTTGCAATCCAGCTTTCGCAAAAAAAATTCATTTTTTCAAAATGTTACAGGACTGAAAATGAAGCAGATAGCAAGTTGAAATTTTTTTGCTTATAGAAGTGTACTGTACCTTTCATTTTAAATTTTCAAATTTAAAATCGATTTTTGAAACAACCAATAATTTTTGGTGCTACGCGCAGGACAGCGGTGTTCGATTCACACAAGTTGATTTCCACCAAAATTTCTTCCAATCTTTATCTAATATATTATTTTCTTACTCTATATTTTGTTGTATTTTAATATTTTAATTCCACAAAAATCAAACTAATTTTATTATTGTTTGTGAAATATTGTTTAAACAATTGCATATGTTTAAAAATAATAAACTTTTATTATTGAAGTTAAAATATATGAACAAAGAAAGTTTTTGCTAATAAAAGTGTTATTTCAAAGGATAGAGTATGTGTTTTTATTTTGCAATAAACAAATTTATTTATTTATATTGAAATGTAATAAAAATTAAAATGTATCAATCATTATCAAAAGTCATTGGAATGCCCAATCAGAGCAAACTATCCTCTGTCCTGCGCGTAGCACCAATAATTAATGTTTATTTAAAAAAATTCCTGACGCCGTGGTGTTAATCGATTTTAATTTTGCAAAATTGCAGATGAAAGGTACAGTACCCTTCTATAGGCAAAAAAATTTTCAACTTGCTCTCTGCTTTATTTTCAGTCCTGTAACATTTTGAAAAAATGAATTTTTTTTACGAAAGCTGGATTGCAAAATTTATTTTGCAAAATCTGTTGAACTGATCTTAATGAAGTTTACAGTATTGTTTTACTATATCATAAAGTTTTTCAGGGTGAAATATGAAGGTCCTAAATGTAGCATAAATGGTTGAAAAACGTAAAATGCGAATACCTGTTTTTGTATGTTTTTTTCACAATTATTGCTATTTTTCAACAAGGATGACTATTTTTTAAATTTTTAACCAATTCTATATCGTAGGAAATTTAATTACGCAACTTTTATGTTAGTACAACTTTTCTAGAAAATGAATAGTTTTAAAGTTATAATCAAAAAACCAAGAAAAAAATCAAATTTTTCCTTAATTTTTTGACATTTTCATTATTTAAACAATGTTCGGGACCTTTTTGAGAGGGAGGATAACTCAAATATTATTATTTGATTTATTTTCAAGCAATTTCTGCAAAAAAATTTGAGTCACCTCTCAACGTCCAAATGTACTAATATTTTTACAGATAGAGTTGAAACGGTTCAAAAGAACTCAATCAATTTGCCTCATCCAGAAACCAAAAATCGTAAATGTCATTGTTACATATTTTTCTCTCGCCCGGTAAACATAAGAATATCGCTTCATATGTCAAGTAAATTCTAGGAATTTATTTCTGTCCTGAGAGAACGTGAAAATAATTCAATTGTAGTTTTTCAATTTTGTTAAAGAAATACGTTATATTATTTTGCAGTCATGCCTAATTTCGGTTTTCTGTGTTAATATTATCGCTCGAAAATTGAACTTAAAACAGTCAGTTTGTGATGTAAGAACGAGTTACATTGTAACTAATAATCGTTTTGGCTCCACGAATCTTGGGAGTTAGATACACATACGTGTTACTTTAAGTATCAGAAGCGCAGGTGTAGGATTGTGCACTCAGCAGTATTTTTCTTGAGAACTGTAGAACTAAGTGTTTACTACTTTTTTGTGTAACTAAATTTTTTGACGGTTCCCTACTAAGTAGATTGGGCTTAGAATATATTTTGTTTTTTTCCTATTGGTCGATAAATAAGTGTAGGAAGCTTGGTTATTTTTTTTATTAGTCAATGATGAAAGACGGAAGGATTAAAATTTTTTCTTATTGGTTGATTAGATGAGTAGGGTAGAATGAGAGAAATGGAGTGGGATTTTGGAAGGAAGCGTTTTGGTTTGAGGAGATGAATTCAAGCTGTGAGATTAAGCATTCAAGTTTGGGCTTTCAAAGAGAGAAGTTTGTTGTAGCCTCGGCAGAAGCCGCTTTGGAGGTTTTCTGAGAAAGTTAGGTTCAAAGATTGAGTTCTGACGTAGTTTTTAATCAAGTTTTTTTTGAGTTCCTGAAAATGTAGAGTATTAGAAGCAGTAGGCTAGGTAGTGTTAGAAACTGTTCTCCTTTCGTGACTTCCTAGTCACAAACCAAATGCCGGTGTTAGGCAAAGAGCCAGTTTATTTTAGTGTATACTACACTACCTAAGTTTCTTTTTGTAAGCAGTTATGGATTAAGTGCTAAAGAAAATCCTAAATACCTCAAAGGATATTTAAAAGTCAAAATGAGCAGATTTGCAAGTTTATTTATTTTTGCTGAAACTGTTCATGGAAATAAACATTTTTGTACTACTCTTTATCTAAATTCAGTGAAAAGTGCGTGCTTTGTACATTCGCAACGTGAAGGATGAGGAGAGGACTGTATGACAAGGTATTGTTTGTAAACCTTTTTATCGTCTTTGTAAACAGAATCTCTTATATTTTCTACAAGAGAACCAACCTTTCATTTTTTTTATTTTTTATTTTAATAAAATTGATTTCATCTTGCAATAATGCTTTTTGATTGATAATATTATTATCTGATCCCTTTCTCTTGTTCCAAAATGATATTCAACTAAGAACACTATGGTAGGTCATGATATTTATATTTATGTAAATGTGTTTGTAGACCGGGCAGTATCGTCGCCCCCGCTAGCGCAATTATTCCGATTCGACTTTTTTGGCACAAACTTACTCAAAAAGAGGTCCTTTTAACATATCCACAGGGTGCCGGAAGGTGCCGTGGTCGAAAAATTTAAAAAAAAAATTTTTTTAAACAAATTCACAAAAACAATTCTTTTATTTCCCACAATTTTTTTTTTTTTTAAATAATTTGGATCATTGTGAGTAAAAAAGGTTTTTGTTCATTTTTCTCTAAACTTGACTGTTGTCGAGTTATACGCGATTAAAAATTTGAAAAATGCGAAAATGGCCATTTTCAAGGCTTCATAACTCGATTAAAAATTATTATTATAAAATTAAAAAAGTGACAAGGTCAAGATTCAGATACCTTCTTCAGCGTCCTGAAGAGATTTTGTCATTATTTTATTTCAAAGCTGTTATTTTTAGTTATTAACAATTAGCGGTATAGTCCAACTGTATCGTCGCCCCCGATAGCGGAACTATTTCGATTAGATTTTTTTGCACAAACTTACTCAAAAAGAGGTCTTTATAACATATCCACAGGGTGCCGTGGTCGAAAAATGTTTTAAACAATTATTTTTAAACAAATTCACAAAAATAATTTTTTCATTTCTGACAATTTTTTTAGATAACTTGGGTCATTGTGAGTAAAAAAGGTCTCTGGTCATTTTTCTCTAAACTTGACTGTTGTCGAGTTATACGCGATTAAAAATTTGAAAAATGCGAAAACTGCCATTTTCAAGGCTTCATAACTCGATTAAAAATTATTATTATGAAATTCAAAAAGTTGCAAAATCAAGATTCAAATATTTTCTTCAACGTCTTGAAGAGATTTTTGGCATTATTTTATTACAAAGCTGTTACTTTTAGTTATTAACAATTAGCGCTATAGTCCAACTGTATCGTCACCCCCGTTAGCGGAACTATTTCGATTAGATTTTTTTTGCACAAACTTACTCAAAAAGAGGTTCTTATAACATATCCACAGGGTGCCGGGCGGTGCCGTGGTCGAAAAATTTTCTAAACCATTTTTCGAACACCGGCCGGCACTCTGTGGATATGTTATAAGGACCTATTTTTGATTAAGTTTGTGCAAAAAAATCTAATCGAAATAGTTCCGCTAACGGGGGCGACGATACCGTTGGACTATACCGCTAATTGTTAATAACTAAAAATAACAGCTTTTTAATAAAATAATGACAAAAATCTCTTCAGGACGCTGAAGAAGGTATTTCAATCTTGATTTTGTCACTTTTTGAATTTCATAATAACCATTTTTAATCGAGTTATGAAGCCTTGAAATGGCCATTTTCGCATTTTTCAAATTTTTAATCGCATATAACTCGACAACAATCAATTTTAGAGAAAAATTACAAGAGACCTTTTTTGCTCAGAATGACCAAGTTATCTAAAAAAAATTGTTGGAAATGAAAAAATTATTTTTGTGAATTTGTTTAAAAAAAATTGTTTAAAAATTTTTTCGACCACGGCACCGCAAGGCACCCTGTGGATATGTTATGAGGACCCCTTTTTGAGTAAGTTTGTGCAAAAAAATCTGATCGAAATTGTTCCGCTAACGGGGGCGACGATACAGTTAGACTACAGCGCTAATTGGTAATAACTAAAAGTAACAGCTTTGTAATAAAATAATGCCAAAAATCTCTTCAAGACGTTGAAGAAGGTATTTGAATCTTGATTTTGTCACTTTTTGAATTTCATAATAATCATTTTTGATCGAGTTATGAATAATGGCCATTTTCGCATTTTTCAAATTTTTAATCGCGTATAACTCGACAACAATCAATTTTAGAGAAAAATGACAAGAGACCTTTTTTGCTCAGAATGGCCCAAATTATCTAAAAAAAATTTTTGGAAATAAAAAAATTTTTGTGAATTTGTTTAAAAAAATTATTTAAAAAAATTTACGACCATGGCACCGCCCGGCACCCTGTGGATATGTTATAAAGACCTCTTTTTGAGTAAGTTTGTGCAAAAAAATCGAATCGGAATAATTGCGCTAGCGGGGGCGACGATACTGCCCGGTCTATTGTATCTTATGATAACTATATATTTTTATTAACTTTTTACTTTAGTTATTTTTTAAGTTTTAAGTAGGTATGTTTCGTCTTTCATTTTCTTTTTATCCAATTGCGCCCCCGAGCATTTGAGTTTATATTATATTAAAATCTATTAAGAATCCACACCCCTAAATCACTCGGAAGCTACCGAGGCACTCCGTAAAGTTACGTAGCATTAAGTATATTTTTATGTTTGTTTAATTTGTCGAGTTATATATTAATATTTTTTTGCCTTTGTTATCCACGCTGGTGCTACAGAGTGCACAAGAAAAATATTTAAAAATATATGTTTGTCATTTTAGAGCAATAATAGTACACTCAGTATATTTCTGATCAACCAAGACTAAATAAATTATTTACCAACAACTTTTTTTGAAAATCTTTATTTGTAGAACTGTTTTACTATGCACAGAGAAAAATTTATTTGTTTTTTACATAATATTTACAAGGTACTCAGCCAATATAGAATTAACTGGTGCACATCGTAGTCATCTATGCTCTTACACAGTTTCCTATCTGCCCCAGAATTTTGGCTGCATTGGGGTGATTATTATCTTTGGCACATGTTTGAAATATTTTTATTAAGTTCTCTATAGCTCCTTCAATTGGAGCAAGTGCTGACTCTATTATCGCTGGTATTTCACCTGCTATGCGGACCAAGTCCACAGCTACCTGAAATAATTGGTCCATACTAAATAAAATCAGAAAATTGGACAGTTGTTTGAAAAACACAATATTTGCTATTAAACACACATATTTGCACAATATTTTGATAAAGCAAATTTTTAGACGTTAATTTCTAGAGGGGACAACAAATTGATAATATAAAACTGAATTTCTTATACTCAAAGAACGATATAGTTGGCAGTGAATTGTTTCATTAAATGCTAACTTATTGCTTACTAAAATAAAAGTATAAATATAAATTTATAGTTATATACACGTAAAATTTTAGTGTAATTTTACACGACATTGAAATTACCCTCTTTCTCCTCAAATTTCGTAATATGTAATCCACGAAATGAATCGCTGACAACTAAGTATTTCGTTTTCCGACTAAAGTTTATCAAAATAAAATAGAAATAGGAATTCTTTAAATTTAAGTTAATTAAAAGTTGAATAATTGAATCGCTTATTTCTGAAAGGATATAAGTCACAATAATGAAGTTTTGAGAAAAATTAAAAAAAGTGTTTATACTTTTGTACGTAATATTGTATGTATATTGATTTTTTTCTATTAATAGATATTTTATTCAATATTTTATTCGTCTGACTTACCTATATCTTTTCACGAATTAGTTTTAAAAAAAATGTCTAAACTATTATTCTTGGCCGTTTTTGTAAAATTAACAAAAAAAAAGTTTATTGGCCAACTTTATTAGCAGTTAGTAACACACGAAATATTTTAAACTAAAAAAAATAGAAATTAAATGCAGTTTTTTATAAGATACTCATACTTTCAGTACTTTCCACATCAGTGGTTGTCCAACCAATTATTTCATCATAAAATTCTTAATAATTTTCAGGAAGATCCTAGTAAAATTTTAAATGCATATCAATGATTTTTTATGTTAATTGGCATTTTTTCCATAGGATAAGCTCATTCCTTTATAAGTTGAAAATTTTCATTGTTATGACTTTTTAGAACAAAGGAACTGGCTAGTGCCCCATCGATAAACTTCAATGCTTCAACAAGTCCTTTTTTGTATTGTGATTGTAGCGGAACTCCACAAAGCTGGAAACGGCGAATGACTCCTTTTGTGAACGTTGAATAGATGTAGCGGAAGTTTCAACAGAATGGCACGTTTTTTTGTAATATTTGGACCACCAATTTTTAAAATCCAAAATGTCATTAGTTCTTACCATTTGTACAGTAAATTTCTACCTCTTTTCAAAACTACAGATTGCTTCAAAAACTTCCATTGCTGTATACAGCCTATCCATGCGATTGAGTTTGCGTTTGGCAAATTTATGAAACGATATACCAGCATTTTTGCATACCTGGAAGCACCAGAGCAGTCAAAATGACGGTTATTAAAATTTTCTATCGCCAGCCGTTTTTGCATTCTTGTTTACTTGAAAAAACTTATATTGTGCTAACATGTACTAAAAAAAGACATTATTAAATTAATTTATACGAATTACTTTATTATTTAAGCACAATTTATGCATCGGCAAAATTTTTTAATTATTTTGCTTGTACAAGACCCACACACAAGTTTTTTACATGTTATAGGTATGACAAATTTCAAATGATTTTTTTGTTGCAGTTCCCCCCATTTTGTCTATGTTAATTATTTGATTGCTTTTTTGTATCCCTTTGATTTGTATCCGTTGATGTTATTCTGCGCTTAGTCTTCTTGTAGCTGATTTGGTTGGATACTGCCTGGTCATCTGTTTCTTCTTTTTATCTGTGCCTATTTATTATTTTTGAGTGTAGAGAACTCACCACTAGAACATTTTTGTTCGTTTGTCCCTGGTACACCGATAGCGTCAAGTCTTTGTGTTTGAATATTTTTGTTTTGTATAGTTCCATCTTTTCGTTTTTATGGATGGCGGAATATCCTTTCTTGCTCGGTTTAGTGTTCCAACAATGCTGGTAGCCTTCTTTCGTAATTCTTTTGCCAAATTTACAGATCTAAAAAATTATCCGTTGTGACATATCTTCCTTTATTTATAAGTGACCCCATTAGACGGCTACTACATGTTCTCCTAGAAGTTGATTGGCTGGTCTTTGCTCACCTGTCCCCAGATAAGGAAATCCGTTCGATACATATTTGTCCTGGATATCAACGGCAAGCCAGGATTTAGTTCCAAACTTATCGGGTTTATTCGCCATGTAGGTACTGGGTAAATCGGCATCTTGCCTTCGTGGGAAAAAGCTGTTTCATATTCCCGACGCAAGTGCAAATTTATCTGTTAATAATCGCTCAGACTTGGCACTCCTTATATAAAGGGGGATAAAGCTCATTATTCATGTAAATCTGGTTTCTGGACATCTTGAAAAAAATTTGGACCCCATGTACCAGACCACAGCATCTTTATGCTAAAATTTCTTGATGTATAAGCTAATGTAGAGAGTCGCTGCCCGATGAATGTCCTTGATCAACTGTATCAGGCACATACTCGTCATCTTCATTATCGAATTCATTATCATCACATAATTCTATTTCAGATCCATTATCTGACCAATTTTGTAAATACTCCAAAAGTTCCAGGTCTGTCAAATACGAGTATTGACGAGATATGATGAGAGATGATAAGAGCAGAAAGGAGAAAAATCACAATGAAAAGTCAAAATACAGATTGAACACTTGCAAAGAGCATACTCAAATTAACTTTATACTTTCCGATACATGTTTTACAGAAAATGAGTAAAAACTTCTAACAAAAGTAGAATAGGCCGTCATTAGGACCGAATTTTTCTAGTACACGACATTTTTCTAGTTTCCGAATTACACTAAGTACATCTAAAAACAAAAATTTTAATTTTTAAATATATCTGCGAAAGTCCTAAACTATCAATTTTGTAAAATAAATATGAATGAGTAATACAGGGTGTCCAAAATATAAAGCGGTCAAAATGACTGCATCCGGTGCTTCTAGGTAGATATCAATATATCTCAAAAAGTACTTACACTAAGTACATGTAAAAGTCAAAACTATAATCCTCAAATAGATCTACGAAAAGTAGTTAATTATGAAGTTTCTAAAATAACTATGAATAAGTAATACATAGGGTTAAAAAATTAAGGCATTTCGGAATTGGTTTATTGGGTGACCGCTAATAGCTTGTAATGCTGATTTTGAGTCTGAAATTATTGCCACATTCGTGCATGTTTGAGTTGCACACCATTTTAGTGCCTGTTCAATAACAAAGGACTCGGCGGTAAAAATGGAACAATAATGGAACATTAAAAAATTAATTATGGATCTTAAACAAAATAATGTAACTGTTTCGTTTATTTGGACGAAAGGACATTGCGGAGTCGAAGGTAATGAAATTGCGGATATAGCCGCAAAAAGTAGTCACAGTTGCCACCACATTGACAAAGTATTTAATTTAAAAGATTTGAATAATGCTCTCAAACCTAATATCAGAAGGAAATGGGAAACTGATTACAAAAGAATTGCAAGTAAATCCACAAACCATTATTTCAGAATTCACCCTACACTTCCAAAAAGCATGCCTCATTTCACCTTTAATTAGAATAGAGCACACATGTCAGTATTGACTCGTTTAAAATTGAACCATGCTCGCTTTCCATCTCACTTATATAAAATTGGAAAACTTAACTCCCCTGTCTGTAGTTGTGACAATATATCCATTGGTGATCTAAATCATATATTTCTAGAATGTTCTCTGAACCCTCAATCTTCTTCAATTCTGTATCAAGAACTAATTCATCACGAGTGTCCATTGCCACTAAATATTACAGCTCTCCTTTCTTCCTCAGATAAAGCGGTACTAGATTCCATCATTAATTTTATCAGAAATTCAAAAATAGCGGTATAGTTTAGAAATAGACAATATGAAATCATTTAGTGTAATTAAGAATTTACATGTTTTGTGGCAAATAGATTTTGTCTGATGCCAGGATCTCACACACACACACACACACATAGGGTTAAAAATAAAAAGCAGTCAAAATTACCGCTCTGGTGCTTCTAGTGTTAAGCAACTGGTTGCATTTTTTGCCATACAAATGCGTCTCCGAATTTCTGATTCGCCGTTGCCATCGTTAGTTATATGTAGTAGATTCTAGATAGTCAAATCTATCTACTGCATTGTATACTATCGTGCATTCTTGAAACTGCTTACTCAACTGACTAGTGTTAAATCGGTTATCAGCACTATTTTCTTCTTACCTTTAAATAATTTTAAGACTAACTTTAGTGCTTTCCAACTCAACTCATCCCATCTTATCCCACCCTTCTAAATCCATTCTCATGACAGGTTTACCATAAATAATAAATCATAATGTCAGGTGACATGACGCATCCTTGGCTAACACTTTTCTCTCTCTCTCTCTCTCTCTCTCTCTCTCTCTCTCTCTCTCTCTCTCTCTCTCTCTGTCCACTTTGTATATTAACAGAGCCCCTGATAAAACCATTACCTAACGCCCTGTCATTCCAGTACCTTCTTTATTTATATTATAAAATCCCTGCTCTAATGCTCTATGCTCTAATTATAGAGGAATAACTGTTACCAGCTCAGTAGGGAGGTTGTACGGTCGAATAATAAAGAAAAGAATAGAATCAGAATAAGAAGACATGGAAGAACAAAGTGGATTTCGTGCAGGAAAATCGTGCACTGATAATATATTCGTTCTGCAGCAGGTAATAGAAAAACGGAAGGCAAGGAGTCTATCTACCCACCTATTGTTTGTAGATTTGGAGAAGGCATACGATACGGTACCTTTGAAAAAACTGTTTCAAACATTGACGAAGGTAGGTCTCAGTAGAGAGTATGTGGATGCTATCGCAAATATATACAAAAATGCAAGAAGTGTCGTTAAAGAAGGAAACTTTATATCTGAATCATTCCCTATATCACAGAGGCTTAAACAAGGATGTTGTCTGTCTCCGACTTTATTTAAAATATATATTCAATCATCGCTAGAGCAGTGGAGGAAACACGTATCCGGAATGGGAATAGACATAGGCAGTGGTAAATGTCTAACAACTTTGTTTTTTGCAGATGATCAGGTAGTCGTAGCGAATGATGAGGAAGACATGGACTACATGTTTAGAAAACTAAAGAAAGAATATGAAAAATGGGGCCTCAATATGAATATGTCAAAGACAGAGTATCTTAAAATAGGGGATGATGAAGAAGATCCAGAGTTAGAAATTAGAACCACGAAAAGATGTAATGAATATAAATATCTCGGATCTATAATATCTAAAGAAGGCACTACCAAAAGAGACATCGAAAAGAGAAAGCAGCAGGGCAAAAAAGCGGTAAATATTCTGAGCTCTCTACTGTGGTCTAAAGATATAAGGCAAGAAACGAAATTGACAATCTATCGTACCTTGGTAGAGCCTATTATGACTTATGGGGCAGAAGTTTGGCAGATGACAAAAAAAGATAGGAAAAGAATAGAAGTAGTAGAAATGGATTATCTAAGGAGAGCGTGTGGTATATCTAAAAAAGATCACATCAGGAATGAAGATATTAGAAGGAGGACACATACTGTATATTCCAGTGTAGATAAAATTGAAACTAGACAACTAGTGTGATATGGTCACGTGAAATGAATGAATGAAAATAGATGACCAAAGAAAGCTTTAAATTACATACCACACCAAAGAAGAAGAAGGGGAAGACCTTCAGTTGCCTGGGAAGAAAATGTACGGCACATCATGAAAGATAGAGCCATCAAAGAAGACGAATGGATGGACAGAAAACGATGGCGGTCGAAATGCGAGAAGCGGCAGAGGCTGTAGGAACCTCGCTGATAGATAGATAGAGATAAAATCCCTTATACATATAAAAATTTAAATAATCTTCTCTAAGATTTAAAATTGTAGATGGTCAACTCATAACAATGCCCAAACACTAAAATATTTACCTTAAGAACACATCCAATATCAGTGATATTATCTCCACACTCATCAATGTTCTCGGTTGCTGCTTTAGCCTTCTTTTGAACTTCTGCAAGTTGCTTTACCAGCGGTCCTAAAGACTCGGCTACTTTAATCACATCGTCTTCAATGCAACTTAAGGTTAGGTTTACAAATAAAACAGGCACTAAATTAATGTTGGAGTCTTCGAAGCATTTAGCCAGTTTCTTACCTAAAGCTGTGCTGTCTAAAAAGTTTAATATGGTTTTTTACTACAAAAATCGTCATTCGTCATTCAAGATATATACCTACGTATACATACGTACGTCATTCAAGATTTCTGAAGTTAGAGCGTTGCCAAAACATTATAATAGGACTTTTCATCATATTCCTTGTACACTTAGAAGTTAGGAGTCGATAATTGTCAGATATTTTTATTTGCTCTTCTTTACTGTACAAACAATGTCTATAATTAGTTAGTCAAAAGAGGAAAGAACTAAAATCTTTACTTTCATTTTATTTGTATTCGCTTATTCGCTATTGTGGGCATAAAAGGAACTAGTTCTCTAAAGATTCTGAAATAATTTTAGTTCCTGTCTCTTTTGACTAACTATCCGATTGTACTAGTTGCATCTTTGGTAATTATTTAAATAATTAGTGGGGGCCCTGTTCAGTAGTCAAATCTTAATCATCTTTACTTTGATAATGTCTATAATCTTTTATTCTAACTAATTATGTTCAATTATGTAACAACAAAAGTGCAGGCAGCAATGGTATTACTGCAGAATTAATCAAGCATTGGGAGAAGCGAATATGCAGCCTTTTGACGAAAATCTGGGAGCGGGAGGAAATGCCGGAAGTATGGAGAGAGAGGCCATAGTATGTCCCATTCATAAAAAGGGAGATAGAGCAGTGTGTGAAAACTATAGGGGTATCACTCTCCTAGACGTAACATATAAGGTACTCGCCAGAGTCGTATAAAGCAGACTGGAAAGGAACTTAAACGAGCAGGTTGATGAATACCAGGGGGGATTTAAAAGGCCATAGATCAAATATTCGTGTTGAAAATGAGCAGTACATACGAGCAACAGTTAAAGTTAAACCTCCTCTTTATAGATTTCAAACAAGCCTACGATTCTGTGATAAGAAGGGGTCTGTACCAGGCCCTAACAGTACTTGAATTCCGGAAAAGATGATCAGACTCGTAAAAATAACCTTAGTGAAGACCGACAATAGAGTAAGGATAGAAGAAAGCCTAACAGGAAAATTTGAAGTTAAAAGGGGATTAAATCAGGGAGATCCGCTGTCCGCTGTCCACAGTACTGTTGAATTTTTTGTTGGAGGCAATATTGAGAGAGAGTGGAATACGAACGAAAGGTATGATCTTTGATAACAGAAACCAGATTCTGGCATTTGCGGATTATGTGGTGTTAATGGCAAGAACGGAAAGGGAACTGCTGAGGATTTTCAAACTCTTTGAAGTAAATTCCAAGCAGTATAAACTGAGAATTAATGAGCAAAAAACTATGTATATGGAAATGGGACAGACCTCAGATGAAGATACACAACTGAAAACTGCCACAAACAACGAGAATAAGGAGTATTGCTTTAGAAAGGTTACGGAGGAAGGGTCAGAAAGCCTAACAAGGGAAGAAAAACGAATTTCGATAGGAAGAAAGACAGTCGGAGCCCTACACAAACATCCCTACACACTGAACATCTGGGAGCGGAGTGTCCTAAGGAATATATTCGGGGGAGTAAAAAACGATGAAGACGTTTGGAGGAGACGAACAAATGCAGATATTAGAGAACTGTACCGGAAACCAGAAATAAGCCAGATGGTTAGAACAAAGAGACTAAGTTGGTTAGGTCATCTTGCAAGAATGACTGACGGAAGGTGGGCAAAGGACTCGCTGCTGAGAGGGGAAGGAAAGAGGAGAAGAGGACGATCCAGGAAAAAGTGGCTAGAAGCATGTAAGGAAAACCTGGAAACAATCGGGATATCAAATTGGAGAACTGCGGCCATGGACAGGAGAAAATGGAGAAAAACCGTGAAGAAATTCCAAGCCATGGGCCTTTAAGGCCTGTTGAGCTATATTATATATATAATTATGTTAATCGCTTTTCATTACTATCCTAAATATATTAATAATATGTAGTAATATATTAATTAACAACAATGTTATAATTTATAATCAATAAAATATAATGTATAATACTAATGGTAGGGGAGCCCAAGCGGGGATTTTTGCAGTTACTCGAGCGCATCATATTATCATATGGGGAGAAACCTGGTGCCCTGCAGATGTACCCCTACCATATATTGGCTCTTAACACAGGGGAGTTCGTTAAGGGGGCTAAAAAAAATCTATTTTTAAAAATATTCGAAATCGTCAGATTAAGATAAGGTAAAAGTTAAGTACCTGCAAGAGAGTGTATATTTCAAAAATCTGACGATTTAAGCGGGGCAGTAAGGAAATGGGCTAGTAAAAATCTTTCACAAAAAAAGCGAATAATTCGCGAAATGAACACTAGATCGGAAAACTAAAAAATACGTGTTCAATATTTTTCAAAAATCTGTCGAATGATACCAAACATGACCCCCCCCCACGGAGAGGGGTCGGGTACATTTAAAATTTTAAATACAAATCCCGCGATATTTCGCAAAATAAATATTAGATCGAAAAACTGCAAAATACACTTAATCAATATTTTTGGAGGTGGGGTGATGGGTTACTTTAAAATCTTAAATGGAACCCCAAATTTTTATTTCAGATTTGGATTCTTTACGTAAAAATAAGCAACTTTTATCCGAAACATATTTTCAAATTATGGATGGATGGCGCTATAATCGGAAAAAATAGTTGTTGAAAATGGAAAATTAAATTAAAAAATAGCAAGCGCCCACTAAAATGAAAAACTTTACTCAACTTTTTTTGGTTTTAGGTCCTACTCTTCACAACCCAATAGGTCCCCAAAGCGCTCGAGTGACTGCACATTTAGCATATTTTGCTCCCTTACTATAAGGCTAAAAATAAATGACATATTTATGTACTGAATAAAATTTAACACGAATAAAATATTGTATTATATTGATAGCACGAGATTGTTTAAACAAAGGCTTTGGAAAAGTTAGAAAATAATTGTCTTCAAAATGATTTATAGTGTATATTAATTTTATACACTCCATAACGACATCGCTTGGTTGTTTGATTTTGTACAGATATCATAATAATAGTAATCGAATAAAAAAAGCATTTGCTGACGAGGAACTTTATTCTTTATTTTCGTATTTTTATTGTAATAATTCTACTTTAATATCTTTTATATCTAAATAATAATAAAGTACCTGTGAACACGACATAATAAAAGTCCAAAGCATTTATTTCTTTATAAACAGTCTCTTGCTATTACCTCCTACAATGTGTTACTCATAATAAATAATACAATTCAGTACACACATCTGTCATTTTTAGTCTTAAAATTTTAATTGATCTATTTTATTGTTTAGGTTTACACTATGAAAATATAATTGTTAATTAGGGATTCCAATGAACTGTCAGTGGTGGCCGGTGGATGGCTAAACTGACATGGCCATAGACATAGTTAAGGGGGGTGGTCATGGCGTATCTAATGTTTACCTTGAATATTGACAAATTTGTAAGGAATATCCTATTTGGTTTTGTTTTTTTGTTAATTGTGTAGCGAAATTTGTGAAATTGTGATAGCAAATTAAATATGAAGTGGTTTAAACATTGGATACGCCTATGGATGACAGTTTCGCCATCCAGCAGCCATATTATATCACGTGATTTGGAATGCCTAATTATTATTATATTTTGGCAAGTAATGAAAACAGATTACAGATCTCCGACAAGTAATGATGCCTAGCTTCGCACTGTACAACAAACACGGTCATGATGAAAAGTCATATTTCTAATGTTTTGGCAATGATCTGACGTCAGAAATCTTGACTGACGTAAGCGTATATTTGTATTAAGAAACCTATAAAAGAACAGCGAATATAAGAAGAAAATACTTGTAGTAATTTACCTTCTGCTATACGATCTAAAACATTTGTGAGTTTTTTAAAAATACCATTAATAATTTTGGCCCAAGCATTAACGATTTTATTTTGAGAACCAGTATAATTGTGGTCTATCTCACTAATAGCTTTGGTTACGTCTTCTATGGATCGGTCAAGAGTCTTTTCTACATTATGGATGAGTTCTTTTATGGTATCAATAAGATTATCATATTCTGGTATTAGTAGTTGAGTGTGGAAGGAATTTACCTAGAAGTTACAACTAATTATAATAATAAATAAAAACGATTATAAATAAGCCAAATAAATAAATTTAATAGTTTATTAAGAGTCAGGAGTGAGGAAGTTATTAAGAAAAGCGTGCCTCCAGGATAAGGAATTTCTTAATTATGTAAAAAGTAAAAAGAATGCATACTTGGGGCACATATTACTAGGAGAACGATACACTTATCAGCAACTCTTACTCGAAGGTAAGATAGCGTGTAATAGAAGTCTAGGACGTAAAAAGATGTCATAGCTGCGTAATATTCGCCAATGGACAGGACTCCACAGCTATGAAATGAATGCTGCTAAAGACATAATTATTTTATCCTGACTATCTAACATATCACCTGAGAAGACAATGTATGGTGGACACCTAGGCAGAATTGCACAGCATCTTAAGAAGAAGACGATAGTATATTTACGTTTGTATGTCTTTATATCAGTGATTCTTTATATCTTTCTCCTCTTTGTGATTTTTTTATTTTAGTTGGAATGGCGTACAATAATCTCAGTAGCACAAGAATCGACCCATAATATAACAGATAAAGTTCAAAAAATCAGCGAGAAAACACAAGATATAATAAAAAAGGACAACAACCGATGCAAGATCGAGCACTCCACAAAATAGAATTAACAGAAATCACCTAAATATTAAAGAAAAAGTCTAAAGAAGACAAGAAAGTACAAAATAACACAGGTAAATAAAGTATTACAAGAAAATAAATACATACGTATAAATCTAAATAAAAAAACAAATTATAGCTGAAAACGAGGAAATTAAAGGCATTCAAAAAATCATACTGTTGCAGATAGAAAACTACTACCAAATACAGTATCAGTCAAAAGGAACACCACCACCAAATGGGAGAGGATAATAAATGAAAATATCAAAAGAATGGCAAAGCAGACATCGTTTGCTGGGTACATTGAACAGAAGCAAATGTACTGGTTCAACATAATTACCTAATAAAATGAACCAGAAAGAATTACAAGCAAATATTAGAATTGGAAAGTAGAAGGAAAAGGAGAAGAGCAAGAACCAATAAAGAACGGATATATCAGATTGAAGAACTAAGAAGGAATAGTTTTCCATTTAATGGAAAGCTATTGAAGAAATAAAGTGTGGCCAAAAATAGAAATGCATGGAAAAATGGGAGAAGGAAGAACCGGAATTCCAATAAGACGCCTGAAGTGGCAAGAGGATATGAGAAGAAGAAGATGAAGGTTAACAACTTTTTGTGCGTATTATTCCATTTTTCTTACACTAATTTATTTTGCTTTCATCATTGTCTTCGTTGTGATTAGTACCTACTGTGTTTCGTGATATAGCTAAATCTTTCTAATGTCAAATGAGACTTCACCTGTTCCAAAGATTCCAAGGCATTCCTAGATTTGTCGATGATCTAAAGCAAAACCCTCAACTAATATTAAAATATCCTAGCGTTTAAGCTACCAAGCCTTTTAAAGATATTATTGCTTAACATACTTACCGATATGAAACAAACGACCAAAAAGCAGAAAAATATTTTTAGGTTTGCCATAATATATTGCTGATGCACTTTTAAACTGATAACCTTCGAATAACTGTGCAATGGACAATTATATTATCATGTTAAATCAATAGTTCGAGTTAATAATTAGTAAGATAAGATAAGCAACTATTACTCAGCATATACTTAAAAAAATTATCAAGATATATATGTATAAGTAATTGACGATTTTCATTTTTTATATTTTACACCACTCAATAGGGATGTTCACTAATTTTTAAATATAGTTAAATTCAATAGATTACAAGGTGTATAAAAACGTAACAATCATAAAACTGCTTAAAAATGTATATTTTTTTAAGATAAATGAGTTCATAATGTTGATTTTCTTGGAGGCTAGAAAAACGGTACCCTGCAGCGAGGCTACGGTCTGTGACGTCAGCAGTCGTAACGTCTTTGATCGACGACTAGTTTTGTATACTTATTTACGAAGTTTATTTGAATGTGCGCAGTTTTTTACGTACTTGATTATTAAAAATGAAGCCAAATAAGTGGTGTTTTGTTCCTGGGTATGTAAATACATCAAAAAACAGTTCTGACAAGATTTTTATGACCGTTCCAGACAATTTAAAACAGAAAAAGACATGGTTTGTTGCAGCTATAACTTAAAATAACTAACTTAAAGAACTAACTTAATAAAATAAACACTATAGAAGTTTTCCAGAGACTTTCGGCCCTTGGTAATAATGTAATTGTTCTTTCTGCATTTACATTTTTCAAAAATACTTATTAGTTTTCTCAGAATTCGAAAAAAATTAATGAATTTAAATAGAATTAGACCAAGATTTTGCACCTACCCCCTTAAGGAGTAAATGAAAAAGTTTCGGGACCTCAAATTTGTATTCCTTAAACTGGGATATTCCTAAAAACTGGATTCTAATAATACATACAGTAAACCTTGAAATAACTACATGTGGATGTAGGTATGACTTTATATTATATTAAAATCATTAATAATTTAGTGAAAAGATTGGTTGAAATGAAAATGTATAATACCCAAGTTCAAAAATATTTTTTACCTTGGAACAGTTGTCAACTCGAAATACGAAACAACCGAAATAAGATCCAGAGTTGAAAAGGACAGAGCAACATTTAACAACATGCATGAGAAATATTTTCACCCATTGCGACATAATATCTCTTTCATTAAAAATGCGGCTGCTAAAATGTTATTATTTCCGGTCTTGCTATATGGCGCAGAGGCCTGGACAATAATGGAAACATTAATGAAAAAGCTAGAGGCATTCGAGATGTGTGTGTACCCACGTATCCTCAAAATATCCTGGCGACATACACCAACGTACAGGTATTGCGTCGAATGGGAAAACAAAAAGAAATCTCTTTTACAATTAAGAAACGAAATCTTAAATATTTCGGTCATCTCATGAGGCATGATAAATATCGTATACTCCAACTGATAACGCAAGGTAAAATAGAGAGCAAACGCGGACCCGGAAGAAAAGACACTCATGACTTAAAAACTTACGCCAATGATTTGGACAAAAATCGATCGAGTTATTCAGAAACGCCGCAAATGAAATTAAAATTGCCATGATGATAGCCAACGTCCACAACGGACAAGGCACATGAAGAAGAATAAAAATAGTTTTAATACACCTAACCAAGGTAAGGTAATAACCAGCCAATGTATGTATACAATATGCATGCATACAATGCATGCATACAACTTTCTCTATTTTTTTGTGGAGTATTAAGCATTTATTTTTTTAGCTTAAAGAATACATGGAAAATTATATGGAATATATACTCAGTAAAGCTGTGGTAGATTTATTTTTTTACAAGATGCCAATAAATCATACACCATTGTTACATCTACACTACAGTCAGTAGTTTATACGAATCGGCTTTCTGAAAACCTTCCATTTTATTTGTTTATTTTTGTACCACCCAAAATATGTTCTTACAAACAGTCTATCCACTTTAAACTAAACAAATTCACTATAAAACTCCACTTTAACCCTGATAAAACAAGAAGAGAACAAAATAAAACGACCTGAAACGTCAAACAGGTAAACAATAACACTATGAGAATGGCGCGCGCTTGGGGTATGCAACTTGTGACGTCAGGCCAATAGAGAAGCGTTCTTGAAATTTAAAATAACGCTAGATTTCTAATAAAGATTTTTTATAGAAAGACTTTTTCAATTTTGTTGAAATTTTGGACAATTATTCCTAGGGTGTTTTTTAATCGTTTTACATGTTTGCAATGACTTTTTAATTTTTTGTGAACATCCCTATTGTGGATAGTTTAGTGTTTTGTGATATAGGTACACTTCTCCGAGAAATTAACGCCCCACCTTAAAAATGAGCCATTTTTGATGTCTCGAATTTACTAAACCTCTTTTCCGATTTAAGTGATTTTTTAATATAAAGCCTTATTCTTTAACAATATCGCTGTAATTGTGCGAACGCTAATATTGAAACACGCATGCGTCGTGCAGTTGCTGATAGTCAGTGGTAGTTTCTGATTCCTGTACGAACAGACCTAGGTATTATTGATAGACCGGGTAAATTGTCATTGTATTGTCATTGTATACCGGGTGTACCAATCAAACTGATATTTTCTCAAAGTTCGCGTGACACTGTGGAATATTCTAGCATTTATAAAATACTGAAATTAAACATTCTGCTTTTTTATTCATTCGCTTTTCGTTTTGATGTCCTTTTCGACTAAAAAGTGATGAGCGGAAGTTTGGCAATAATGAGAAAATTAGTGAAATCATAAATGTTGTAAATCAATAACAAATGTTGTCATAAATCATATGATCGACGTAAAGGTACATAAACAGTTCACATACCGACTTCCGGTTAAACTTTCGATCAGGTTGGGTGGAAATCTAGGACTTACGAAGTCCAGTTGCTTGTTTGTCGCTTTTTAGCGATATCTTGCTCCTCTAATTTGATTCGTAATGGGTTCCTTGGAATATAGCAGAATTCCAGTTTAACATTTCAATATGTAACTGCTAAAAGAGCAGAAATAAGAGTCACAACTTTTACGATATATAGATATATTAATAAATATATTACATAAAAATAACTTTAAACTTATTTAAAGTGTAGGCACTAACACAATTGGATACCGTTTGCAACCATTTATCTCCTGCGACATTGTAGATATCAATATTGCCTTTTCCACAATTGATAATGCTATTAACGAATGCCTTCCATTGATCTGCCACTGGCTTGATGTGATTGTGGGTTTTTATTACGAGAATCTTAGCTACATCTACAAAACGAGAAACAACCTAAAGGAAAATATTCATAAGTACAGACTCAATATCTAATTTGGAAAACAACTGTAATCTGTTTAAATACCGTTGGTGTGTTTTGTATAGTTTTATACAATCAATTATTTTTATTTTTACATTGACTTACATCGAGAACGCAGAGCGCAGTGTTAACATCATGTCCAATACAATTGTAAATTTTATCAGCTGCTTTTTTGGCATCTACCTGAACATCACTAAGGTCTTCTAATAAAGCTGGCAAAGATTTGACTAAAGCCATAAAATCATCTCGGCTGCACTCGAGTGTTTTGTTTATGAAATCAACTGGTACAGCAACAGCATCATCACTAGTGTTTATTAGGTAATTTGACAGTTTCTTTCCAGCGTCAGTGCTATCTGAAATTTCAATAACCATACAACTGAAGAAACAGTATTTAAAACCCGTGAGTAGTCGCGCTCATTTCTGTAACGTGAACAGTCCCGTGTGAGATGTCATCTCACAATAATACGAATTTAAATACGAATTTGCAACAAATTTTTATTTTATAATATTTTTATTTACTTGCTATGTTAGAAATATTATTTCTAACAATTATTAAAGCTAATTCTCTCTCCCCAAAGCCATAAATTCCACAAAAAGAAAAAGAAGAAGAAGAAGAAATTCCTACGCATTACTACACCCTTCCTCGAGGTACTTACGAAATTTTTTCAAAATTGCAAAATTTTTCATCAAGTTATCGCGAAAAAGGATAAAATGTGAGATTCTATCTAACGGCGCGACTAGTCGCAGGTTAAAAACATGGTTTTAGGGCTAATACAGGATAGCATATGCAGCAATACAAGGAGGAATAGGCTTTTGTAACTAGAAATGAAGATAAAGATGATATGCTTAATTAGAAATAGCATTAGCTGTGGCGATTGCTAACACATTAAATAAATTTATTTTATACAGAAGAAAACATAATATCGTCGGCTTACTGCCAAAACCAACTAACTCCACTTTTTAAAGTTTTGAGGAATCAATGTTTTAAACTTTAATTTGAAATGAAAAATCGTTTAAATTTAAAAATGATTTAATGACTGAAAAATATTAAAGTAAATGTGGCTATGGCGAATGAACCATCGTTGATGGTTTGAGTAACTTTGGTAGTGAAATCTATTAATGCATGTTTAGTAGATTTACCTGACTGGAATCCGTATTGGAATTTTGGTATGATATTGTGGTTTTCGAGAAAGTCATTGAGCCTCTCTTTTAGGATTAGCTCAAGAACTTTATCCAGAGTATTGATTAATGAAATTGGTCTATAGGATTCCACGTCGGTTGGGGGTTTGCCTTTTTTCAAAAGCATGATGGTGTTGGCCACCTTCCAAGGAGTAGGAAAGTGGCTGTTTTTGAGACATGCATTGAATATTTTAGTTAGAAGAGGAATGATACTCTCTGGAAGTTTTTTGAGGCACCTTCGGTTGATGCCATCAGGTCCGGGAGCGCTGTTTTTGCCGATTTGGCAAAAGCTCTCCGTTTCCCTGTCTGTGAGGGGGTCCATGATAGGATCATAGACTGGAATGTAGTGGTTGAGAGTAACATTTACAATGTATTCTGTGTTGAATTTAAATATGCGATCAAAGTTCGGGTTATCTGGAGTTTGAAAATTGTTTTGAAGCGAATTTCTGAATGCTTCGGCTTTCCCTTCTGGGGAATTGATTATGTGATTGTTGACCAACAGATGGGATGGTTGAGATAGTTTTTGTTTTGTTAGGACTTTGAATTTTTGCCAGAATTTACCTCCGTCTCTGTAGTCCAGTTTTGAGGTAGCATCTTCCCACCGGCGAGCCGTTAGGACAGATATCTCCCTCTTTATCCTGGCACAGATCCGGTTGTACTCTGTTTTGATTAGTGGGTTTCTGTTGGCCTTGTATTGACGTAGAAGACGTCGTTTTTGTTGGATTTTGGCAATGATGTATTGTGGAAGTGCCGGTGATGTATAGGTTATTTGTTTGAGTGGAATTGCGTGCGTGATCGCCTCAGTGATGAGGTTCTCGATTTCGGTTGCACTGGTGTCGATAGTGTCGTTAGTATCGAGTTCGCCTAACATAGGGAGATTTTGTGTGATGAAGTTTTGGAATTCAGTCCAGTTAGCGTGACGATAGTCTCTTATAGATCTTGGAGGGTTTGGTTGTTTTGGAATTAGTATGTCGGTGTCGACAAGAAGAGGTAAGTGGTCTGACGTTATTGAATCGCCTATGTGGCATCTATCCCCGAACCGATCCAGAATGTTACTAGTAACTAGGATGTGGTCGACAATAGAGGCCCCATTGGCGTTCAAAAACGTGAATTCAGTGTTGGTGATTCTTGAAATGGGAAGGTCTAGTAGATAATCCGTGAGGCGGATGCCTTCTGGGTTTAAACGGTGATCACCAAACTGAGTGTGTCTACAATTTAGGTCACCCATCAGCACGGCCTTGCTAAGCGTTGAAAAATACTCAAGCAAGTGCCTGCTGAGTGGCTGACCCGGGTGTTTGTAGTAAGAGACTATCGTGAGGGTTTCGTTATTGGGGATATGCACGTCAATTGCCAGGAAGTCCACATCAGGTGGACGAAAATTTTGTGGGAATGTGTGTGTGTTGTGCGGTATTCCGTGTTTCACGAGAATACCATTCCCACGTGAAACCTGACAGCGGCTTCGATGGATGATCGAATATCCTGCGAAGTGTGGATCGTTTTTCGACAGAGTATCTGTGAGTGCGAGGATCTGGATGTTGTGCTTCGACAGGATATTCTTGATGAGGGGTCTCTTTTTGGAGAGACCCTGACAGTTGACTGTGCCTAGGGTGAAATCCATAAAGGGAGGGTGTTTAGTGGTTGGAGCGGAATGTCACCGTGACATTGCTCCCGTACCCGTGGACCACTGTCGAGTGGTCGTAGACTTGGCTAATCAAATTAGCCGTGATTGCAGCGATATGTTCACGAAATTCGGGCAACAAGTTCAGCAACAGAGCAGTCTGAATAGACAAGATGTTCTTTGTTTCTGTTGGGAGTTCTTTCGATCGTTAGTGGCTGTATTTCGTGTTGGGCGGAGGGGATGGTGTGTCTTTGTGGACACTTGTTGGAGTATGCGGGGTGGTCACCGCCGCAATTCGGGCATTTGGGTTCCTGCTGTTTGGTGCAGGCGCTGGATTTGTGGTTGCCGCCGCAGTGGGGGCAGACGAATGCTTTTTGAGGGCATTCGTCGATGGAGTGTCCGTTAATGCAGCATTTGCTGCAATATTTTGGGGTGGGGATTGTAGGGTCGGAGCCATGAGGAAGTTCGGCATTGTAGATTTCACCATCTAGAGTTATGCCTCGGCTCAATGCTGACGTGAATTTCTCCAAGGATTTGGTCACCACCTTGATCACTTTAGAGTCCTTGCCTGTTTTATAGGCTTTGACTCTCCACAGTCTTTCGACTGGGAATTGTTGTTCTGTGAGCAAGTCGGTGACCTCCTGCTCGGAGTAATCCACGTCGATACCAGTAATGCAGAGGAGGTAGGTGGGCTCTTTAGTGGAAGTGTTAGCATTTCTGCTACGGCTGTGAACCGTAACCATGGTTTGGCCAGTTGCTGTGTGGATAGCTTTTTCTATATTCCCTGCATTTATCGGATTGAAAAGTCGAAGGTGAGCGATTCCATGAGAGAGTAAACAAATACACGAAGTCTAACAATATTTATTTTAAAGCAACTTAATAACAAATACATAAAAATTAAATAAAAAAAGAATGTGTGTGTACTTTGTACGCACATAAGAAGTTATACTTCTATTATATGATTTCTTGAAAATAAATATACTTTAAACAGTTTGTTTAAATTTTTTTTAAACACCAAACTAATTTTGTGCTTACCGCTTTCAAAAAAATAAAAAAGTATAGGATTGCACTGGATTCGAACTCAAGACCTCTCGATTTCTGGCCGAATTATTCGAGGCATTGAAGCACAAAAAAGGTCTTACTGTCGACTTTTGGCGCAGTAAGACGGATTTTAATGCAGTTTGGTGCGTTGGATTCGTGAGAGTGTCAGGAAATTTTGTGAACTAATGTAATGAATAAGAAATTTGAAATTGCATTTGTGCATAAGAAAAATACATTACAAAAGTGTATTTTGAAATAAGCAATTATTATAAATTTGCAACTCCGTAAATAGTTGGGCAACATCCTGATTAATTATTTTAATTATTTTTAATAATTTTTAAGTCCATATCATGGTCTAAGATGTCAATAACCATTAATAATTAACAAAAAGCTTTTCCTTATGGGGAATCGAACCAAGTACTAACACGTCCGTAACTAGATACACATACCGCTAGCCTACGCAGACACTTGCTAGACACGGGCGATATTAGGTATAAACAAAAACAAATAGATCAGTAAAAATTGTAAAGAAAATTACTACATACTTAAATGTATTATAAAATTAATATATTCTTAAATTTTAGAAGAAACATTCGTAAATAGGTACATTTATACAAAACATTCGAAAAATCGACAGTTCAATCCTTCAATGCCTCGACTAAATGCTATACCAAATACGCTACGAGGACTGTGTCTGTATCGGTTCGGACGTACCTAATGACAATTCACGGTAACAAACAGACAAGGTGAATAAATATACAATAAAATGTTTTAATAATTACTCATCCTACTCACGAGGAAGACAAATCCAAAGACACAAAAATTATAATAAATATATTTACTAAAAACACTAATATATTCTTTTCACAACTTTTCTTGCCCTGATATATTTATACATAACTAGGAAGATTTTAGCAACTAAACGCCATACTGTGTGTGTGCGCATGCGCGCAGTATTATGAAATTTTACTCTCAATCGCGCCTAAAGAAGTATAACTTCAACAATAAAGTATTTAACAAACAAATTGAAAGTAGTTGTTTTAAAGCTAATAGCATACAAAATTTCAACGTAAAACGAATAATGTTTAAATTGTTTTTATTTTTTTTTGTATTTTGTGGTAGTCAGTGTTATCGCCTCTAGTCCTTATGCAAGCTTCAGTTTGCGTGGGCACGCTCGTAATCAAATTATCAACATTTTGTTGTGGTAGGTTGCGCCATCGTTTAAGAGCAGCTTGTACTAGCCGTGCGGTGTTTTGTGGATTATCCCGGCAAGCTCTAATTTTTCTTTTAAGCATATCCCACAAATACTTTATAGGATTAAGCTTGGGTGAGCGAGCATGCCACTCCAAACAAGGGATACCTTCTGCTTCAATGATGTCTGTAGTCACTCTAATGGTATGTGGAGGTCCATTATCATGCAGTAAAATTAAATTTTCTCCTGTTTCGCCTCTGCAGAGCCTGACTACAGGCTCTGTAGAGCCTGTAGTCAGGCTCTGCAGAGTTATCAACATATATGTGAGCAGTTATAGTTGATTGGATCAAAATTAAAGGAGTTTTTTTACGGATCACAATTCCTCTCCAGAACATTACACTTCCCCTTGTATATTTGTGAACAGATCTGACAGTTTTCGTTCTTGCTTTTCTTCCTCGATCTCTAAGTACACGATTTCGTGGGTCATCTGATTTTACACAAATCCTGACTTTTTTGAAAATAGCACATTTTGTCAATTTCCAATGTTGCAGTTTTGGTGGTAAAGACACCAGGGTTGCAAAAAAACATGTTTTTTTAATTTTAAACAAAACAAACGTTTTTTTGTTTTAAACGTTTTTTTTGTTTTAAACATGTTTTTTTGTGTTTAAATTGTTTGTTTTAAACAAATAAAACTTGTTTAAAACACACGTTTTTTTGTTTTAAACGTTTTTTTTTGCTTTAAAAATGTTTTTGTTTTTAAATTTTATATTTTAAACAAATAAAACTTAGAAGAAAACATTGTTTAAATCATATTTTCCTAAACATAATATTAATTGAAAGTGTTTGATCTATTATTATTATTCTACTAAATAATAGATAAGAAAACCAATTGCAAAATTAGGAGCTATTGCCTGGGGAACCCCAGACTATTTACTATTTATAAATCCGCATTACAAGTTGGCTATTGCAATAACGTCCATTGTCAGTTATTTTGTGCTGTTTCTGGTGGTGCTTAGTGTTTTTTTTAAACATGCAAATGATTTGGTGACCCCAGCTCGTTTTTTGGCAAATTTGCTTGATCATCGCTTTATTGAAAATAAACTTATCATCCATCCATTATAAATTATCATCCAGAAGCATTTTAGATTATTATTATTACCAGGCAAAGTGTGTACCCGTTACTCCATATGTTTTCTAAACACATATATTGAGAATGTAAAACCATTGGCATGGTGGCGTTCTAAGAAAAATATAAATAGGTATACTACAGCATTGAAACTTGCTCAACAGCTTCACACAGCTGTTGCATCGTCAGCCAACATAGAAAGACTCTTCTCATCATAAGGTTTACCATACCAAACTACGTAATCGGCTAGGCAATGTCAAAGCTGCTAAGTTGGTTTCAATTTTTAAAGAGCTTAATTCCATCAGTGATGACGTCACTGATTTAAATTACAAGATTACTATGAGTCTGAAACAGTTTTGAGAAATTGATTAACTCTTCTTTGCAAAATATTTTCAGTTTTCCAATTTTTTTTGTGTTCAGATTATTAATAAATAAATAATATATATATGTTAAAAAGTTTATATAATGTATTTGAGAATTTTTTTGATGTTATGTTAATAAAGAAAATGAAAAAAAAGCACTTGTTTAATTTAAGTGTTTTAAACAAAAACTGTTTTTAGCATAAGCAAACGTTTAAAACATGTTTAAAACAGTTGATTAAAACAAAATGTTTAAAACAAAACAACCCTGAAAGACACCAATTTAGGAGATCAATCTTGTACTACCTGGATAACTTGTCTGCTGTATACTTCTTGGTACGAACTCTTCTTCTTATCGTTTTAACTGAAACAGTTAAACCTGCACCTTCTAATAGCTGCCTTTGGAGCTGCAGGTGAGAAATGGTTGGGTGTCTTTCAGCTGATTGGACAATTAAACGATCATGGAGAGCCGTTATTACTTTTGACGGCTTTCCCTTGCCTTATTTTGAGCTTTTCTAGTTCCGGTTACCTAGCATAGGTTTTGGACAGAACGCCCTGTATTACGCGTAGCTCTACAGCTATGTCCCTCTGAGAACATTACTTTCTCCACAAGACCAATAATCTTTCCTCGTTGTAAGTTATATAACCCCACATGAGGCATATTTTCGTTTTTGGACGCAAAAGTTAGTTTATTTATTTTCATTCAATTTGCAACTCAAGCAAATATAACCTATGTCGTACCGAGCTGTACTATCCGATTGTCTCATGTATTTGTTTATTTTCAATAAAAATCTTCATTCTTCGCAATAATAACAAGTTTTTTCAAAAGAAATAAATATTACTTTGAAACACATGGTGATTCCATATAAGTTTGGGTGTGTGTATTTTTGCTGTTTGTTTATCTAACTATCTTCTTCTTATTTGTGTGCTGTGCTTGTTTTCAAGCGTTGGCTACCGTCGTATTAACAAGCTGATGAAAGGTTGGCAGCTATATGAAACAATTCCTCGACCGTTCGACCTCTCCATTGTCTAATGTAACGCAGCCGGGACAGTTGTTTTCTTCAAATCCAGCGTTTTCCTTTGATTTTGCCCTAAATGATCAACAGGAATAAGCTATATTTAGGTCCTCTCATTATATGAGCGAGGTATTGGACCTTTCTCATTTTTATGATGTTGATCAATTCTTGTTCTTTTTGCACGGTCTCCAGCACACGTTTGTTGGATGTGTACTGTCCACGGAATTCTGAGAATGAGGCGGCATCACCACAATTCGACCGCTTCAAATTTATTAAGATTCTTTATTTTTGTTGTCCAGGTTTCACATCCATAGAACAAAACGGACCAGACGTAGCAATTCAATACTCTTAGACGCGTGGTCAATAACAGACTTCTACTGCTCAATACAAAACGCTAGCTAATAAAGCTTTTTCGTACAAGTCCTATTCTGGTCGAAATTTCCTCATCACTTTCAACCCTTCAGTCAATCTAGCTAACCAGATATCTAAAATGTTCCACCCTTTCCAGGAATGTGTTATCTAATTTTAGTGCTTAATCCAGTTTTAGTGTCCACATACAGGGTGAGTTTTTAGTGCGGGATCGGTCGATAACTCCATTATGGTATAAAATATCGAGAAAAGTTATTTATTAAAAAATTGTAGGCAATGATACTCTCCACGCTTGGAAAATATGTCCATTTCTACAGGGTGATCAGTAACTGCGTGGTATATCAAACATATATTTTTTTAAATGGGACACCCTATATATTTTTTCATATTTATATTCCCCTCATAATTCTTGTTTATATAATATATGGTTTTGCATTACTATACAGAGTATTTAACAAGTTATGACCATTTTTATTTCGAAATCACTATGAGATTAACACCCTGTATATAAAGAAGTGATTCGTAGACAATAATTTGTTTTATGTAGTAAGATAAACAATATACTGTAGTTTTTAAATTAAGTCCAATTCACACCATTGACGAATATTTGTATACAGGGTGAACTACAAAACCAAATTACGATTTTCTCTATTTTTTTAAATGGATCACCCTATATTTTATTTTTCAACATTATTGTATTTAATATACTCTTTCATTTTTATATAGCATTCCCTATATCTAAACTGATTACTTTCCGAGATATTTTTAGTTTTCTTCAAATTTCGGGAATACAATTTTTCTAGTAGAAATAAGTTAGTATTGAGTGATAATTAAACAAAATTATTTTTATTAGATAAATAACTAACACAAAATATAAACCATAGCAATATGCAGTGAATATACCAATAAATGCGATATTAAGAAATTATCATATTTCCCTAATATACAAGAATCGTAAAATTCCTACAAAAAACTTTGTATTGTATATAATAATATAACAAGATTATTTTCATTCAATAAATAACTTACATGAAACATAAATTAAAACAATATACAACTGATGTAACAGTTTTTAGATTAGTATATCAACAGCATTCTAAGCCAAGAATTTTTTAGTAGAACATTCATTTTTATAAGCACGTTTAAACTACAAAACAAAATCACGATTTTCTCAATTTTTTTTAATAGATCACCCTATATGTTATTTTTTTTAAATATTGTATTTATGATACTCTTTCATTTTTATATAGCATCGCCTATATCTAAACTTATTAGTTTCTGAGATATTTTTAGTTTTCTTCATTTGCCGGGAATACATTCAATTATTCTTATAAATATAAATAACTTAACAAATCAGTATTATGTAATAATATAACAAATATTTTCATTCAATAAATAACTAACAAAAAAATAATAAACCATAACAAAATTTAATGAATGTACCAATTAATGTGATGTTAAGGATATAAGTCTAAAGTAAATGTTGAAAATGACCACTTTCAACGTCTATGCAATTTTGTAACCGATATTCAAATGACCGAGCCACATTTCTAACATTTTTGTAAGTCAATATTATTAAAAGCTTCTTTTATTCTATTTTTCATATCATCAAGCGTTGTTGGATGCTTCTGGTATACAAGGTTTTTTATATAGCCCCACTTGAAAAAAATCAATTTTGGAAGAACTGGAGCACCGTCGTATAAAAACCTCCCGTCAAAAAATGTGGACCAATCACATAATCTCTAACAATATCACCTTAAACATTTATAGATCACCTAGTTTGAGTGTTAAAAAAGTAGGGATTTCTTGATGCATATTAATGAAATTTAATATGAAAATTATATTATTAATCACTGCGGGTCACAATCTGCTATTTTAAATTAGTTGTATATTGTTTTGATTTATGTTTTGTGTGAGTTGTTTATTAAATAAAAATAATCTTGTAATTTTATTATACACAAGATACCTATATTTCTTTTGTAGGAATTGTATGATTCTTGTATATTAGGGAAATATGATAATTCCTTAATATCACATTTATTGATACATTCATTGCATATTGCTATGGTTTATATTTTGTGTTAGTTATTTATTGAATAAAAATAATTTTGTTTAATCATCATTCAATACCAACTTATTTCTACTAGAAAAATTGAATGTATTCCCGAAAGTTGAAGAAAACTAAAAATATCTCTGAAAGTAATAAGTTTAGATATAGGGAATGCTATATAAAAATGAAAGAGTATAATAACTACAATATTCTTCAAAAATAAAATATAGGGTGATCCATTTAAAAAAATAGAGAAAATCGTAATTTGGTTTTGTAGTTCACCCTGTATACAAACATTCGTCAATGATTTCAATTAGACTTAATTTAAAAACTACAGTATATTTTTTATCTTACCACATAAAACAAATTATTGTCTATGAATTACTTCTTTATATACAGGGTGTTAATCTCATAGGGATTTCGAAATAAAAATAGTCATAACTTGTTAAATACTCTGTATAGTAATGCAAAACCATATATTATATGAACAAGAATTATGAGGGGAATATAAATATGAAAAAATATATAGGGTGTCCCATTTAAAAAATTATATGTTTGATATACCCCGCTGTTATTGATCACCCTGTAGAAATGGACATATTTTCCAAGCATGGAGAATATCATTGCCTACATTTTTTCTAAATAACTTTTTTCGATATTCTATACCGTAATGGAATTATCGACCGATCCCGCACTAAAAACTCACCCTGTATACTACCTTGGAAAGTTAATACTCAGACTATTATTATATTTTCTTCTTCTTAACGCACCTTATCCGTTGCGGATGTTGGCTATCATCATAGCAACTTGAATTTTGTTTGCACCGTTTCTAAATAACTCGACCGATGTTAGTCCACGCCATTGGCGTAAGTTTTGAAGCCAGGAGTGTCTTATTCTTCCGGGTCCGCGTTTGTTCTTTATTTTACCATATATTATCAGTTCCAGTATCCGATATTTATCATGTCCTATAACATGACCGAGGTATTCAAGTTTTCATTTCTAATAATTGTGAAAGAGATTTCTTTTGTTTTCCCATTCGGCGCAATACCTCTACGTTAGTGGTGTGGGTCGTCCAGGATAGTTTGAGGGTACGTCGGTACACCCACATTTCGAATGCCACCAGCTTTTTCATTAGTGTTTCGGTTATTGTGGTGTTCTACACAGCAAGACTAGAAACACAGCATTTTATCAACCGTATTAATATACAGTGAGGACGTTTGAGTTGGAATAAATTCATTATCTCGAGAATGAATGAATTCGGAGAGAAATCCTGAGACAGCTTGATTTTTATTATTAAATTATGACTTTTTGGCATAAATGCCATACTAGTGACGTCATCCATCTGGGCGTGATAACGTAATCGATGATTTTTGAAGTTATACTTCTTTACCGGCGATATGAGGGTGAATTTTTATATGTTAAAACCTATGATCCCGGCGCATGCGCATTATAACTTTGTTCTGATTGGATGTTCAAATGACATGTGAAAAATTATTCAATATGGCGGCTGTGGCACAGCTGCAGTTAGATTATTTATGGTTGTTGCGTTTTAAAATTTGTGTGAAAAGAAAGAACAAACAAAAGTTAGTTAATAGTTATACTGCCTTTTTAAATAGTTTTCATATACCTATATTTTTGGACTTTTGGACTATTTTGGACAAGGAAAACTCATTCTAATTTGATAAGTAGTTTTTATTATAATCATATTGTAATTATACATTTGGATTAGGTTGAAATACAGTAGAGCGTCGATTATCCGAACTAATTGGGGGACATAGGTGTTCGGAAAACCGATTTGTTCGGATAATCGAACTACAATATATTGATACATATTTATAGTCATACATATTTATCCACAAGTGACTAAAAGCCATATTTATGTACCTACATATTTATTTATATCTTGATAATGACAACTAGCAACTAAACAAAAAAGTGCAGTCTTTGCAACAGCATAATTATATTTGGATACAATATTGAAGAAAATTGAAGATATTTTAAGCGTCAATTACTAACGCTTGCTCGGTATTCAAGTGCGGGACGCGGGGGTCGATAGTTCGAATAAGCGGTCGTTCGGTTGATCGACGTTCGGATAATCGACGCTCTACTGTACATTTATTTTCTCAAGAATGGGGATTTTAGAGAGAAATCCCAAATTAGGTCCGATTTTTATTTTTAAATTATGATTTTTTGGCGTAGATTTATTTATCTAGTAGGTATGTAATGCTTTGATTTACATACTTAATTTGATTACCAACAAAAGTTCTACCAATCTTCATCTAATATATTGTTTTCTTACTGTTTTGTTATATTTTAATATTTTCTTCCACAAAATTTAAACTACATAATTTAATTATTATATTCAAAGCAACTGTCAAACAGTAAAACGTTCAGTTACCCTATTTTTCCACATGACAAATAATGTGGAATTGGACGAGTGAGTCTAGGCTTCGATTACGAATCAAAGCGCCTCGAAATTCATGGGTTCGATTCCCGATGGTTTTTATTTTTTTATTTTTTTATGCATTTTATGATTGTAAGTATATTTGTTATATAATTTTTTTTTTCAGAAAATGCATATTTAAAATTTTTGCCAACAATTATTATCGTTCAGAAATCATTTTTTCTTTGTGGCATTTTTCAATGTGTTTGTATGCGTTTTATTCTTTTATTTTTAAAATTTTTGGTATTGTCTTAAGAATCACATAATAAATAATATGTAGTAGAAGTATAACTTCTTACGTGCGTACAAAGTACACACACATTCTTTTATTTTTAAATGAGAGTAGGGGTTGTGTGATAGATATTTGAAAGTTAATTTAATTCTCTATTCAGTAATATAAACATTACCATAATTATTTATACAGGGTGTACAAAAATGTTTTGTATTAAATTAATTTACATAAAAAGAAGAATGTAAGCAATTTATTTAATTAAAAATATAATTTAATGCTGTTAGAAAAACAGGCAATAATATTTTTTATTTTACAAATAAACATTGCTTTTCGCTTAAATTCAATGTTCAAACTGCTAAGAGACAGGGGGTGGCAGTTTTAACATTAAATTTAAGCGAAAAACAATATTTGTTTGTCAAATAAACATTTCTTTCTGTTTTCTGACAGCACTCAAATGTATTTTGAAATAAATGAATTACGTACATTCCTCTTTTTGTCTCAATTAATTGAATTAAAAATAATTTTTTTGGACACCCTGTATAAATAATTATCTGAATATAATCTTATATTATTGAATATAGAATTAAATAACCTTTCAAATGAGAATCACACGATCCCTACTCTGATTTAAAAAAATCATCAATTATGATATTTATTATATGTCAAGAAGTCACCACTTAAAATTAAAAATCGACCTGCCTCAGGATTTCTCTCCAAACTCGCCCTTCTCGAGATAATAAGTATTCCAACTCAAACGTACTTCTTGTATATCTGATGAAATTGTATTTTGTATATTGTATTCTATTGTATCAAGAACATTTTAACAGACAAACCACAGCAAATTATCTCGAGAGAATTATTAACAGACAAACCACAGCAACTTTGACAATATTTGTCCAATTTGCTGCATTCTTCTACAAAAAATACCGATATGTTGACTACCTACAGTTTGGTACATTTTTAATAGAGCAGCTAGTGAAACTTTAAAATCCTTCTAATGTTGCCAAACATTTAGACATAAGGTAAGTAGTGTGTTTTGTAACACAAAACCTTTTTAATTTTTTTCTGGTAAAGTTCTTCATTTGATCAACTAATTCAATAATCTCATTTAGTCTCGATCGCCTAATAGAATGTATTTGCGTGTGATTTCTCGGAACATATCAGAATCCCAGATTAACCTTTCAATATTTTGTAACTGCTCAATATGAAAAAATAAGAGCCAACAATTTTACGATATATAAATATATTACACACGTTTACATTTTTTATTTCCAGACATTTAATTTTGCAAGTTATTTAAATTTTTTAAAGTTTAGGCAGTAACACAGTCGGATATCTTTTGCAACCATTTAGCTCCTGCGACATTGTAGATATCAATATTGTCTTTTCCACAATTGATAGTGCTGTTAACGAATGCGTTCCATTGATCTGAAACTGGCTTGATGTGATTGTGCGTTTTAATTACGAGAGTCTTAGCTACATCGACCAATCCAGAAACAACCTAAAGAAAAATTTTCAGAAGTAGAGATTTGATATCAAAATTAAGAAAAAAACTATGAACTGTCTAGATTGGTGTGCTGGGTATTTTTCTAGCGGCAGGCACCCCCAAAATGACCAGGCACCGCCCACGGAGAGGTGAATGGCCAATTTTAGACATACTGTATGTTTTTGACGGTGCTGAAAACGAAAATGAGATTTATTTTGAATTTCATGTGGGGAAACATGGTCAAAATCGCAATTTTACCCTAAAAATGAATAAAAATAAAATCATGTTTTTGCGTTTACCTCGCTACAACTCTGTTCCATTTTAATATTTTTTCTTAAATTTTTAAAGTATATTGCTCTAACATTTCCGAAGACAAGCTTTAAGCTTTAATTCGTATTCTGATAAACGTTATGAATTTTTCAAAGGAATAGGTGCGGATTTGTACATTTCAAAGTTTAATCGCAAAAGTTGAGTGACGAAATTTAAAATTTAGCCTTTTAATCAGGTTTATCTTAAAATAGAGAGAACAAGGAAGTTTTCTGGAAAACTTTAGATCAAAATGTTTTATAGAAAAAAATAGTGCAACTTTTATTATCGACATTAGACATCCCCAATATAACCGTTATTTTTCGAGATACTGACTATGGGTGGTGAATGGCTAATTTTGGTCTTAGATTATGGTTTTGGCGGCACTGAAAACGAAAATGAAATTTATTTTAAATTTTAGTTGGGAGAATGTTGTCAAAATCGCAATTTTACCATAAAAATAAAAAAAAAAAGTGAAATTACGTTTTTTGCGTTTAACTCGCTAAATCGATGGTCGATTTTAATATTTTTTTAAGGTTTGTACACTATATTATGTTGCTCACTTTTTTCAAGAAAACGGTATCTGTTTTAAGATTTTAGTCTTATTCTAGTAAAATTTATGAAATTTTTAAAGTACAAAGTGCAGATTCGTGAATTGCAAAGTTTAGTCGCAAAAGTTGAGTGGCAAAATTAAAAATTTATCTTATTAATCACGTTTATGTTAAAACATAGAGTACAAAGAAGTTTTCTGGAAAGCTTTAGTTACAAATGTTTAACAGAAAAAAAATTGCGCAAATGTTAATATAGACGTTATACATCCCCAACATAACGCTTATTTTTCGAGATACTGACCATGGGAGGTGAATGGCTAATTTTGGTTTTATTTTATGTTTTCGATAGTGCTGACAATGAAAAAGAGGTTTATTTTGAATTTTATGTGAGGGAACATTGTCAAAATTGCAATTTTAACATAAAAATGAAAAAAAAAAGTGAAGTCACGAATTTTTACGTTTAACTCGCTCCAACTCTGTTCCATTTTAATATTTTTTTCTAAAATTTCTACAACATATATTTCTCATATTTTTGTGATGACTATGAAAGTAACTGTAGTCTTTCAGCCTTTTCTTCATAAAAGTTATGAATTTAAAAATATAAAAGGTGCAAATTCGTGAATTTTAGTAGCAAATCGCAAAAGTCGTGACAAACTTTAATATTTATCTATTTGATTACGTTCATGTTAAACCATAGAGTTCAAGAAAGTTTTATGGGGAGTCTTAGGTCTAGGTGTGTTATAGAAAAAATATGTTGCAACTTTTAATTTTAAGAAAAACGTGGTTTAACTTTTTTTATTTTTAGAGCAAAATTGCGATTTTGACAATGTTCTCCCATCTAACATTCAAAATAAACTTGATTTTCGTTTTCCGCACCATCAAAAATAAAAAGTAAGACCAAAATTAGCCATTCACCAGCCTATCAGTATCTCGAAAAATTAGCGTTATTTTGGGGATTTATAACGTGGATGTTAAAAGTTGCACCATTTGTTTTCTATAAATCATTTTGATCCAAAATTTTTCCAGAAAACATCTTTGTACTCATGTTTAATTTTTGAGTTTGATTTAAAATCCATATTTCGAAATTTCGCAGTAAAATTTTGCGATTAAACTTTACCATTCACGAATATACACCTTGTATTTTGAATGATTCATAATTTTTACTAGAATAAGACTAAAAGCTTAAAGCAGAAACCATTGTCTTCAAAAAAGTTAACGATATATATAGTGTACAAACTTTAGAAAAAAAGATTGAAACGGACCAGAGTTGTAGCGAGCTAAACGCAAAAAAACCTGATTTCATTTTTTTTTATCTTTAGGGTACAATTGCAATTTTGACAATATTCTCCCACCTAAAATTTAAAATAAATTTCTTTTTGGTTTTCATCACGGTCAAAAACATAATCTAAGACCAAAATTAGCCATTCACTGTTATGTAGTGTTAAGTTGTAAACTGACCTTTATATTTGTAAACCTGCCTTAACATTAGTGACATGGTGTGAAGTGTGAAGTGAAGATGGCAACGGAGATGGACAGTTGACAGAGAGGTGGAGGGGGCTCTTCAGATATAATCCGTATGTAATAAATGAGTTTGTATTCAATAAATACTAAATAAGAAACTGTCGTCAATTCTATAATTCTAACAATAAGCCCACAAGAAGAACATAACATGGTGTCAGAAGTAAAAAGTTAAGTAAAATATCGAAGAGTCGTTACAATAGTCAAAAGAAAAAGTCGTAACATAACCTAACAACACGTGGCCAGTGTTAAGAAATTTAATAAAAAGCAGTCAAAGAGAAAAAGATTAACCATGGCAGAACAAGATGCAGCAGAGCAGAACCAACCTGTCCTTGTAAAAATAAAAAGTAACATAGTAGGCAATGAAATTCAACCTTTGTCGATGGATGGAAATTTAGCTTTCAACTGGGAACAATGGTGCATGAATTTTAAAATATTTTTGAGGGCTACAGGTTTAGAGGAAGAAAATGATGCGAGAAAGGTAGCTCTATTATTACATTACATTGGTATAGAGGCAAGAAATATTTATAAGTCATTTGAGGTTAACATGGATACAGTAACATTTAAAGAAGTAGTAGAAAAATTTGAAAAATATTGTAACCCGAAGAAGAATTTAACAGTAGAAAGACATTATTTTCTTACTAGAGTACAGAAAGATGGTGAAACCATTGAAGATTTCATGACAAGTTTAAAAAATTTGAGTTTAACATGTGAATTAGGAGATTTGAAAGAAAGTTTGGTATGTGACATGTTCATTATTGGTTTAAATCCTAAACACCACTCAATTAAGCAAAAACTATTGCAAGAAGCAGATCTGAAGACAGAAAAGGTATTACAAATTGCTCAAAATATAATAACAACTCAAATGCAAGTACAGCAGTTAAATAAAAATTCAGAAGCAGTGGTATACAAAGTCGAGAAGAATAAAGATGATCCAGGTCCAAATGATTACCAAAATAACGGTTACAAGAGTCACAATTCAAATCGTTCGAGGTATAGGAATGAAGTCCCAGGTCCAAGTTGGAGAAATGATAATCAACAGTATAACGTAGATGGTACAAACAATCAAAGTCAGGTAACGAGTCAGAACTTTAATTTTAGATCAAGAAATAATTTATATGCAAATCAGGATAGGAATAATGAAAATAACCAAGTGGTAAGAAAGGTTTGTCAAAGATGTGGTGAAAACCATAGAAATAAATGTCCAGCACTAGTAGCTATTTGTTATTTTTGTAATAAACAAGGTCATTATGCAAGATGTTGTTTAACTAAAAGAGTAAATAATATAAATTTAAGAGAAAATACAGAACAACCATCTAATAATGGAAATGATTCATCTTTTGTTATTAAAACAATTAGTCAGAACAGTATTAATCAGAATTGGTCAATTGTAGTCAGAATCAATAAAATAAATGTATTATGTTATTTAGATACAGGTGCACAAGCTAATGTTATGTCAATAAAAATTTTTAATGAGGTTAATGTAGAAAAGTTAGAACTAGTACCTACATGTATAAATTTAAAGTCTTTTTCAAACGATGTGATACCTGTAGCAGGAAAAGTAAATTTGTTATGTGAAATTGAGAATAGGTTAGAAAGTATTGAGTTCATTGTTGTGAATTTGGAGTGTCAAACAATTTTGGGTCTAGATACTTGTCAAAAGTTAAAATTAATTAAAAGAGTTAGTCTAGTAAGTCATGAGTCTATCATAGAGAAAAATAAAGAAGTTTTTACTGGTCTAGGTTGTCTACCTAATATATGTCACTTAGAAGTTGATAAAAATATTAAACCTATAATAGAACCGCCAAGAAGAATACCTTTTTCTTTACATGATAAATTAAAAGAAGAATTAAACAGAATGTTGTCTACGAGGGTTATAGAAAAAGTCAATGAAGCGAGTGAATGGGTAAATTCAATAGTCTTAGTCGAAAAAAATAATAAAAGTTTGAGAGTTTGTCTGGATCCTCGTAATTTAAACAAGGCTTTAAAAAGATGTCATTATCCCATACCAACATTTAATGAGATTAGGTCAAAATTAGCAAAAGCAAAATATTTTTCAACGTTAGATGCACAATCAGGGTTTTGGATGATACAATTAGATTTAGAGAGTTCTAAGCTATGCACATTTAATACACCCTTTGGAAGGTTTAGATTTACAAGATTACCTTATGGTATAAGCTGCGCTCCTGAGATTTTTCATAAAGTAATGAATGAAATAGTCGGAGACATACAAGGAGTCTGTTTGTATATAGATGATATTCTAATTTATAGTGAAACTTTGGAAGGTCACAATAAAATACTAGAACTAGTACTAGAGAGGGCAAAACAATTCAATTTAAGATTCAATATGGATAAATGTAAATTTCTATTGTCAGATATTAAATATTTGGGTCACATTTTTAATGCAGAAGGCATATATCCAGATTCTAGTAAGGTGAGTGCAATTTGTCAAATGGCTATTCCTAACTGTGTAGCTGATATTAGAAGATTTTTGGGAATGATTAATTATTTAGGTGAGTACATAGATAATTTAGCAGAGCGTACAAAGAATTTAAGGTTGTTATTGAAAAAAAATATTAGTTTTCATTGGACAGAAGAGCATGGAAGAGAATTTGAGTCGCTTAAAGAAACTATTAGTCAAACGCCTGTACTAGCATATTTTGATAACAATCTACCTTTAACATTATCAGTTGATAGTTCAAAGTTTGCAGTTGGTGCAGTAATTTTACAAAACAAAAAACCTATAGCATATGCATCTAAATCTTTGTCACAGTCTCAGTCAAATTACGCACAAATAGAGAAAGAGTTGTATGCAATCCAGTTCGGATGTACTAGATTTAAACAATATATATATGGTAGAAAAGTACAAGTTGAAACAGATCACAAACCATTAGTCAGTCTTTTTAAGAAACCATTATCTGAGGTTCCAGCACGTTTGCAAAGGATGATGCTAAACTTACAGCTTTATGATTTGGAAGTTAGTTATACTCCAGGAAAATTTCTTTTCATCGCAGATACATTAAGTAGGGCACCAGTAGAAGGTCCAGATAATACTGATAGTGGAGATGAAGAGTTACGTATACATGGAAGTCTATTAGTTAACAATTTAGCTGTGTCTTCAAAGAAATTAATGGAAATACAGGCAGCAACCAAAACTGATGGAGTTTTACAATCATTAATAACATATTATAATGAAGGTTGGCCAAGTTCTAAAAATAAACTGGAAACAGAAATTAAACCATATTACAATTTTAGTCATGAAATACATGTTGTAGATGGACTAGTCTTCAAGGGAAACCAAATAGTAATTCCTGAGTCATTGCGTCAAGTCATATTAGAAATAATTCATGAAGGTCATTTAGGATATGAAAAATGTGTTCGACAAGCACGTACAGTGGTTTTTTGGCCAGGCATGACAATGGATATAAAGAATAAAGTTGAACAGTGTCCAGCATGTATTAAATATCATAAATCAAATAGTCCAGAACAACTATTACTACATGAAATACCAACTTTGCCTTGGCAGAAAATTGGTGTCGATTTTTTTTATTATAGTAAAGTCACATATATATTATTAGTAGATTATTATTCCAAATACTTTGAAATAGCACCTTTAAATAATACTTCAGCAAAAGAGGTAATTAGTACAATGAAGTCTATATTTGCGAGACATGGAATACCATTGATCTTAATGTCTGATAATGGTCCTCCATTCTCATCAAAAGAATTTCAGTCATTTTTAGCAGATTGGGATATTTCATATCAAAGTTCTAGTCCTTATTATCCAAAAAGTAATGGTTTGGTAGAAAGAACAGTTCAGACTGTAAAGAATATTTTTAACAAGTGTATAGAGTCAGGCTCTGATCCTTATCAGGGAATATTGCAATACAGAAATACGACATTAGAATGTGGTTATTCTCCAGCTCAGTTATTAATGTCACGTAATTTAAGAATGAAATTACCAGTTAGTGAAAATATACTCATACCAAAAACAATAGATAGAGATGAATATAGCAAATTCATGAAGGAAAAAGAAAGGAAAGTAAAAGAATATCACGATCGGTCAGCAAGAAATCTACCAAATCTGTTTGTTGGGGAAAATGTATTTTATAAAAAGGTTCCATCATCACCGTGGTTACCTGCTACTGTGATAGAAATAGGTCCTTTTCCAAGATCATATGTCGTCAGAACACCTGAAGGTGTACATTATCGTAGGAACAGACAACACATATTAAAGCCTGCCAGTACAATTAGTAGACATGATAGTGAAGTGTTAGTTAAGCATGAAAATAGTACAGCAGCTAGTTCCACTTTGCATGAGATTCCAAATATGAACAACAATACAACAATTTCAACTCAAAGTTATAACAATTCGAATGTTAACGTAGATAGGACACACAGACAAAATGTAAATAATCAATTTTGTACCAGGAGTGGTCGAATAGTAAATAGACCAAAAAGGTTTTCATTTTCAGAATAGTAATGTGGCAATGTAATATTGCAAGTATATTTAATTTGAATGGATAGTTTAGTTTTTTTGTTAAAAAAAAAGGGGCATGTTATGTAGTGTTAAGTTGTAAACTGACCTTTATATTTGTAAACCTGCCTTAACATTAGTGACATGGTGTGAAGTGTGAAGTGAAGATGGCAACGGAGATGGACAGTTGACAGAGAGGTGGAGGGGGCTCTTCAGATATAATCCGTATGTAATAAATGAGTTTGTATTCAATAAATACTAAATAAGAAACTGTCGTCAATTCTATAATTCTAACAATAAGCCCACAAGAAGAACATAACATTCACCACCCATGGTCAGTATCTCGAAAAATAACCGTTTTATTGGGGATTTCTAATTTTGACGTTAAAAGTGGTACTATTTTTTTTTTCTATAAAACGTTTTGATCTAAAACTTACCAGAAAACTTCTTTGTACTCTCTACATTAACATAAATGTGATTAAGAAGCTAAATTTTAAACTTCGTCACACAACTTTTGCGATTAAACTTTGCAGTGCACAAATCCGCACCTTTTCCTTTCAAAAATTTATAACCGTTATCAGGATAAGAATAAAAGCTTGAAACAGGTACCGTTGTCTTCAGAAATGTTAGAGCTATATACTCTAAAAATTTCAGAAAAAAATATTAAAATAAAACAGAGTTGTAGCGAGGTAAACACAAAAGAACGTGATTTCATTTTTTTTTATTTTTAGGTTAAAATTGCGATTTTGACAATGTTCCCCCACATAAAATTGAAAATAAACCTCATTTTCATTTTTAGCACCCTCGAAAATATAAAGTATGAATAAAATTAGCCATTCACCCCTTCGTGGTCAGTATCTCGAAAACTAAGCGCATGTTTGAGGGTGTGCCGCTCGTTTATATGTTTTTATACATTTAAATATTTTTATTTTTGTCAATAATACTTATAATTACTTACATCGAGAACGCAGAGTGCTGTGTTATAATCATGTCCATCACAATCGTTAATTTTATCAGCTGCTCTTTTGGCATCTACCTGAACATCAGTAAGGTCTTCTATCAAAGCTGGCAAAGATTTGACCAAAGCAATAAAATCATCTCCACTGCAGACGAGTGTGTGGTTGATAAAATCCATTGGTACAGCAGCAGCAGCATCATTAGCGTCGATTAGGCAATTAGCCAGTTTTTTTCCAGCGTCAGTTGTATCTGAAATTTCAATAACCATACAATTAAAAAATGTGTGTTAATTAGTTTATAGATCACCAAAAATTGACACTGGTAGATAGGAATAATTGTTGATACAGACGTGAAACAACATTCATTCATTAAGCATTACCATCCCTAGGGATTGTAGTTAACGCCATGGTTTAAAATCCTGTTCTAGGGGTCTTATATAGAGGTCTTATATAGGGTTATCTTGGTTCTCTTACTTCTTAGCAGATTTCTATTCATTCCATATGTTTTTTGCCTTTCAGAATTGTTAACTGTGTTCTCTCTATTTCGGTTTTGCCTATTGTTATCAATATAAAAACTGTTCTTTTTCCCATAAGAAATAGATTTGATCATACTTATAAAGCCTATAATTTAAAAATTCGAATTTTCCTGGATATTAGGTATACACCGTTAGATGGGCCTAGAGCCCTTCTACAAACTTTCAGTTATTGGCGCAATTCGTAGGTTGAAATTTTGAGTAATTGTCGAAAAACCAAAATTTTCAAAGTTTAGTTTTTCAGTTTTTCGGCTATACTGAGCCGTGTGTATGTCTGATCCTGACGGCTTAGACACCATTTGAAAGCTTCACTCAAAACTATTGATTTGGTGTATTTCACGATTTTCCTGTCTCTTCTCGAACCGAAAATATATACCCCCAAAAAATATGCCGTTTCGTACCTACCAAGTCCTATATAGCTGGCTTACGGGTGGTCAAAAGTCACCGGTTTTGAATCGGCCCTGACCCCCTCTTCAAACAGAAAAAAATCAGATCTATTTAGCTTTTTCACACACATACATACATACATACATATCCACAAACATTTTCCATTTTTTAAATAGAAATTGAGTCATATTTCTGAGCTCGGTAACTTTTAAACGGTATAACCGATTTTCAAAATTAGACATGCGTTGGATGATAATGATGGATGATATTAGAAGCCGCAAAGGTCGGTCTTAAAATTTCGAAGTTTTTGGGAGTTTTGGGGACGAGAACGAAAAAAGACACTAAATGGGAAAGGCCGTAAAATCCACACCCTTTAACCAAAATGTATGGTTGACATATAAATGTACTAATGATGTACTATGATGATGATGGGTCTTTTCCTGAACTTTAAGATGGGAGTTGGCACCATTTTCAGTTCCGTCAGATTTAGAAAATCGAAAATTTCGTGTATATATAATAATATTATTGTGTTTCAATTTATTAATCAAAGATAGAATAAAATTTTTTATTTTTTTTAATATAACGCGGGCACATAAATTTGATACACCCTGTATATTGATTTGTAAATATTTATTAGAAGTTAGCTTTCACGCAAGGTGGTTTCTCCTTAATGAATTTTTGCATGAAGAATATTAAAAACATGTGTAAATAAAAGTGAAGTGAAAGTTATTTAGGATTATTATTTTAAACCGATTGTTTATTACGGGAAAGGTAGAAGCCATAGGTAATTAGTTCTTAGAAAATTAAGGTAAAGAAAGTTTGGAATTTTAATCTCTTTTTGTTTAACCCCGAATAAATTTAGTAGAATTTCCCGAAAGTAATTATTATGATGGTATGAATATTTTTGAAAGTATGAGTAGGTTTTCTTCGAATGAAACAGAGGAAGGTGGAGAGAGAAATGTTTCTGATTAGCTCGGCAATTTGGAATGGGGAAAGTTTTGTTTGAATGTTGAGAGAGCTTGGAAAAGAAAAGATTGTGTTACCGGCATCCGAAAGGAGCAGTCAAAAGTTTTCGTGAGTAGTTCAGAAGCAAGTACTAGTGTTTTGTTTTGATAGTGAGAGTAGCTGAAAAGTGGAACGAGAGACAAATCAAATCGAGAAGAAATACCTCTTTGATTCTGTAAAGTACAAGAGAGTAAGTTACAAGAATTATCATTATTAAAATTATTTTTGACACCAAGTAAAAAAGATACTTGGGTCTCAGGAGATTATTGTTGAGAGAAAGAGAGGAGAGAGTTTTGGAGTTTATTGAACGAGTGCTGCCAAAAAAGAGGCCTGGCTTGTGTTTTTGGAGAAATAGTTGCTGGTATCCTGCTGGATTGTTTGCTGAGAACGGAGAGGGCTTTGATTGGTAGCCTAACATAATCAACAAGGAGGAGCTGTTTGGGACAAGAGGAGACATCATTTTGTGTGAATCAAAAAGGTCAGTCAATAACCTATGTGATAGATTTTTTTATAATCAGAAGTTAATTTTTTTACGTAAAAGCATATGAATTTAAAATTCCAATATTTCAAAAATTTAATAGGAAGTATAATTAATTTGCGAATACCAAATTTGTTTGTTTAACTTGTTTTATAAATGGTATCAAGAACAAAGCGATAAATATTTGTTTGAATTAGATTAATTTATATGCTAAAAGTTTCTTTTGGACAGTTATGCCCACAGGATTTAATTGATAAATTTACAGAGCATTGCTTTTGACAATAAAGGTATTTGTATGTGTTTATTTATGATTTTTCTATTTATTCCCTTTTCCTATTTTATCCCGATAAGGATCAACTAAGAGATACTGAAGCCACGAGAAAGGATAAGTATAACCTGAGAGAATTTAATTAAATTTTTTTTTTTTTGACAAAAGGCACCCTGAGACTTTTTCTTAATATTTTTATATATGATTTGCGTTAATTAAATAATTGATCAAATAAAAAATAATTAATATAAAAGTAATAGAAAGCAGATCATAACAATATATAGTGTCGCGTGTAGGGAGGTGTGGGTGTGCGCCACTGACGAGAACTGCCGTTCCCTATCGACATATATTTTGATTTGTGCTATTTTATCGGTATCCCTATTTTCTTCGCTTCTTTATGTAATTTTTCAACTGCTTTTTTAAGTGTCATCTTCGTCTTCGCTATGATGACAAGATCATCTGCATATGCTACTATTTGAAGTTGATGTGTAATTATTATTAAAATTATTAGAAGGGATTGGAATCGGTATATTTCTGATGGACTGGAGAATATTACTGCTTACATTGTTTACTTGCAACTTTTTGGATATTCGGTACCACAATAAAACTATCGACCAATGCCAAACTAAAAATCTGTACTTTATATATATGTACATGCAGATAGATCGAACTCTCGTTTTGTTCACGTACTAGTATAAAACTATGTTAACTTAACAATTCAATGATTAACATACACATTAATATAATTTAGAGAAAAATATTACTTACTTTCTGACCAAGTCCGTAATTTATCATTCACTAATTCAAAAATGACATCATAAACACTACTTGCAATATCTACCTCCAGCACCTCAAAGTCAGACCAAATGTCTTTTATTTCATCAATTAATTGTGGAGCTGCTTTCAGAAATAGATCAATAAAAATTTCGGTAATATAAACGATTGCTTTAATTGTATCAATGCAGTCATCTGAGTCATCTGACACATTTTTAGGGTATGAGTAGGCCTACGATAAAAACAAAGAAGTCGGTAATTGTTAGTACCTAACTGTTTTGTAATAAAGTTTATTTTTATATCAGTTCAGCGAAGAAGTTAAGAGAATAATATATATATTGCTAATAAAACATATAATGGACTAATTAAACATCTACGATTTAACAACCTCACGAGAAAAACCAAATGCAAAATATGCAAAACCCTGATAAAACCGGTCCTTATATATGGATCAGAGACATGGGCACTGTCGAAAAGCGATGAGAATTTATTAGGTACATTTGAACGCAAAATCCTTAGACACATATAATAATATATAAGGGGGTAAAATAAAATGGCGTATGGCACAGACGATATAATTTTTAACTATACGCAGCTTACAACGAACCCGATGTCATAAAATCCATAAAGATCGGATGTCTGCGCTGGATTGGCCATGTTAAACGGATATTGGAGACTGAAACACCAAAGCATATAATGAGGCAGGCACCAGTAGGGAGAAGATCAAGCAAGGAACAAAACAGAATGGCGGAAAATCCTACAACAAGCCAGGACCCAAAAACGGTTGTCGAGCTACTGACGATGATGACGATATCTTTTGAATGTCGTTTAAACATAATTTTAAGTATATTACAAATTTTATTTCCATATCAGTCATAGTCATAGTCAGATCGTCAAATTCAACTTGTCTCTCGAATATGTGATATGGGCCATTCCACGAACATACGCCTGTTTTGGATTACTTCGACAACGAATATTTTACTGTGCACAATAAGAAGAACGAAAGTAAATTGCAAAAAACATTGTTGTTTATTGGAATAATTATTAGCGCCATTTACTTTCGTACTTCTTATGCTGCACAGTAAAATATTCGTTGTCGAAGTAATCCAAAACAGGCGTATGTTCGTGGAATGGCCCATACGACAGTTACATATAGGAAGGTCAAAAATGAAAAACCCTTTTCAATTTCGTTGCAACACGAAACTACAGCCGCATCATTATTCCAGTTCAATCAGAGAGTGCAGCAAGCACCTCTACCGCTTTCGAAACTTATTAGTCTCTCATCAGGAGATTTTTTTTACATATAGGAAGAGCTTATCTTCTAACAAATAAATCATTACAGATTGCCGTCTATGCCGGTGACATCAAAATTATGTCTCACAAAACGGAAGAGGACGGAATAGTTTGGAGGTGGTCAAGGCTCGCTTTGTGCTGTAGTGCCATTAGAGAGAGAGAGAGAGAGAGAGAGAGAGAGAGAGAGAGAGAGAGAGAGAGAGAGAGAGAGAGAGAGAGAGAGAGAGAGAGATAATTTATTTAAAAAATACGGGGAAAACGAAGTATTGGAAGAAGACGCATATCCTGGCTCAATAATCTGAAAAAGTGCTACTTTAGAGCTACAATCTTAAAAGTGAAAATAGCTGTGATGATTACTAACCTCCTTAGAGGAGACGGTACCCAGAGAATAGAATTTATTTTAATATTCATTTTCGATTTTGCGTCCAATGACCGTTTGGTGATTAAAAATTTTATAAAACGGACAACTCGTAAGGGCGACAGTTCGTAACAGCGACACTTCGTAACGGAGACAATTTGTAACTATACAAATTCGTAACGGACAATTCGTAACGTCAAAATTGAATTATTCTATTTGTTTTTGTTAACGTGGAAACTAACTGTTATTACAGTTATAATTGAAATTATGTTTATATCAATTTAACGAATCAGTATCAGGATAAACTTTTTTAAGGCATTTCATATTTCGTGTTTCAGAATATATTAAGTCTTTACACAAACAAATATTTAAATACATACAAACTTTTAACAATATTTTTAAAAGTTTACCGCTTTTATTGTTCCTTAAATTTGCTGAAACCTAGACAAAGGAATAATGAAGTTATGCGTGAAATCTTTAAGCCGACAACCGTCTTTAGACATTCCCAACTTTCTAAGTAAACATTTTGAAAAGGAAAGATTATAGTTACCTGTTATTATAATAAACCTTGTGATTGGTTATATGGTTGGGATGGTTAGGGTATTCAATTAACGGTTATAGTTGATAAGAGGAATGACTTTTAACACCTTAATAATTGGTTTATATACTTTTATTATATTCTGAGACACGAAATATGAAATGCCTGAAAAAAGTTTATCCTGATACTGATTCGTTAAATTGATAAATGTAATTTCATTTATAACAACTGTAACACCAGTTAGTTTCCACGTTAACAAAAATAAACAGAATAATTAAATTTGAACGTTACGAATTGTCCGTTACAAATTGGAATGGTCACGAACTGTCGCTGTTACGAACTGTCCCTTACCATTGGTCCGGTTACGAACTGTCGCGTTACTAGATGTCATGGAACCACCGCAGACATATCCTATGTCTGCGACATATCTCTAAACTATCAAGTCAACTATGTCACCGCAGACATTCGGATATAATTAAGTCTCTTTGTAAAGACAATTAAGTCGACTTCACTAAGTAACAAGACATTTGCTCAGCGCACATACATATACACACTACACATTACACTACAATCTGATTGCGAAATCAACTGTACCGTGCCATGCCAATGACCTTAGTTATTAGGATATAAAAGACAAATAAGACAATAAAGCAATAATTAAATTATTCAATCAGATTAAAATTATCTTTTAACTGTACATAATTACAATAATATTTTTAGTCTGGGCTGGTTATCGGAGAATAGGCCATTTTGGGGAAAAGTTATTTACCAGCAATTTTATTGCTGGAATCGAATCTTATGCTTGTATATATTAATAATATAGATATGCAAAGTCCGCAGATAGTGTGCTACTTTTTTTATAAACAAAATGGCGCCCGAAAATCGTGTTTTTTTCAATTTTTGCTCTATAACTTTAAAGATTTTAACTTTAGACCAAAATAAAAAATTCTTTAACTTTAGACACCCAAATAAAAATTCACCGCAATTAAATTCTGCATAGAGACGTGTTTTTTCCGATTTACTTCGACGAAAACTTTCCCCGGAAAAGCGGGTTTCTCCAACCAAATCTTTAATTTTCAACTAAACTTTTATATAAGTAGTTGTTAATCAATAATTAAATAACTTGGTAACATAAAATCCCTTTCCGTATGTATTATAATTCCAGAAGCCGATGGAAATTGAGTGAACAGTTTAGCAACAATTGAAATGTTAATTAAAAATTTACGGTCACTATACTAACGACAATAATTAAGACGCATAAGAATAACTATGATTTTTTCATAAACAGACACTATACCTATCTAATGTACTTTACAGAATTGAAATTGGACTATTTAAGCGGCCTCAGGAATATTTTAAAATTATAAACAATTTTTGGCTTATAAACAAATAGAATATTTCGGGAAATATTAAACTGAATTAAATTGTGAAAACGGTATTCGAAAGCTGGCTGCAGGATGCTTCTTCTAAAAGAAAAAACGTTTAATTATGACGAGTGGTTCCTGAGATACAACCGGTCAAAGTTGACCGAAATTTACGGCAAAGATATAAACAATATCTTCATAATTTTCAAAGCATCACCTTTTTATATTTGTCTTCTTTCTCCACACCAATTTTCATAACTTTCAAATCCTCATAACATATATTATTATAATAAAAACTATCGATAATACGTGTGAAAATTGCCAAAAATAGCAAAATTCCAATCAAAAATTAGGTTGGAGAAAATGTAACCCTCAAAGTTCAAAATCGGTATACGTTAAAAAAATGCATTTTCAGGGCTTCCCATGGAGCAACTTCCTTCATTCTTTTTTTGTTTCCAAGTAACTCGAGTAGAGCCATCGAACTAACGCATTATTAAATGTCAAACTTGCTTTTGTTTTGTTATAATAAATTAATTTATTTATTATAACACAATATTTTAATTTGTTTAAATAAAAATTGTTTAAATAATTATACAGCTTTCAAATGAGAATATTTATGTTTTTAACTTTAAAAGGTACACTTGTAGTAAGTTTATCTAAAAAAAGCCTACAACTGTAAAAAAAATATTATTGTCTGTTCTTATAAATAAATTAATCTATTATAACAAAACAAAAGCAAGTTTGACATTTAATAATGCGTTAGTTCGATGGCTCTACTAGAGTTATTAGGGAACAAAAAAAGAATGAAGGAAATTGCTCCATGGGAAGCCGAGAAAATGCATTTTGTTAACGTATACCGATTTTGAACTTTGAGGGTTACATTTTCTCCAACCTAATTTTTGATTGGAATTTTGCTATTTTTGGCAATTTTCACACGTATTATCGATAGTTTATATTATAATAATATATGTTATGAGGATTTTAAAGATTAAAAAATTGGTGTGGAGAAAGAGGACAAAAATAAAAACGTGATGGTTTGAAAATTATGATCCTATTGTTTATATCTTTGCCGTAAATTCCGGTCAATTTTGATCGATTGTATCTCAGGAACCACTCGTCATAATTAAACTTTTTTTCTTTTAGAAGAAGCGTCCTGCCACTGTCTTTCGAATACCGTTTTCACGATTTAATTTAGTTTAAAATTTCCCGAGATATTCTATTTGTTTATAAACCAAAAAATTGTTTATAAATTTAAAATATTTCTGAGGCCGCCTAAATAGTCCAATTTCAATTCTGTAAATTACATTAGATAGGTATAATGGCTTTTTATGAAAAAATCATAGTTATTCTTATGCATCATAATTATTGTCGTTATTATAGCCACCGTAAATTTTTAATTAACATTTTAATTGTTGCTAAACTGTTCATTCAATTTTCATAGACTTCTGGAATTATAATATATACGAAAAGGGCTTTTACGTTACCAATTTATTTAATTATTGACTAACAGCGACTCATCTAAAAGTTTAGTTGAAAATTAAAGATTTTGTTGGAAAAACCCGCTTTTTCCGGGGAAAGTTTTTGTCGAAGTAAATCGAAAAAAACACGTCTCTATGCAGAATTTAATTGCGGTGAATTTTTATTTGGGTGTTTTTGGTCTAAAGTTAAAATCTTTGGAGTTATAGAGCAAAAATTGAAAAAAACACGATTTTCGGGCGCCATTTTGTTTATAAAAAAAGTAGCACACTATCTGCGGACTTTGCATATCTATATTATTAATACATACAATAATAAGATTCGATTCCAGCAATAAAATTGCTGGTAAATAACTTTTCCTTGTATTTTGCTAATTAGCCCAGAGTATTTGTATGTTTCTTTTTAAAACTTTAAAAAAGACAACTTAAGTTCATTCCTAAGAAATTATTTATTTATAATAATAATTAAAATTTTTAATTTGAGTTTAAACATGTAATTTTACTTACTGATGCCAAAATAATAGCGCAGAAGAAGAGTGTGAGCTTGGTCATCTTGTTTCAATATTAGTCGGTAGGTACTGTAACTAACACTAGAGATTCTCAATTTATACTTTTGTTATTAGATTATCAATCCCGATAAACTACATAGGTACATACTAAGAAATCTCCAATATGGAATTCTATATCATTATTTATCACTTGAGTTCTTGGTTTTACAGTTTGGATTTTTGGATTCATAAGTATGAGTTATATTAATTGTTATAATTGTATTTAAATCAATACCTTGAAAATCTACGACGCTCTATGCATCTAAACAACTATACTGCCGTGCTTAGCTTAAAAGTGGTATCTCCAATTTTGTGCAAAATGGAGTTATGATGTTATACATATAAATATTTACATTCTACATCATTTTTCTTAACATAGAAGTTGTAAAAGCTTATAAAAATAAAAATATATTGTTAAAAAAATTGTGGTATGTACAACAAAACAGCGCAGTAATAGTCTTAAACTAGTCCGTTCTTTAACGGTAAAATATTGCAAAACCTCTAAATTTTAAAGAACCGCTTGGATTGACATGAAATTTGGCATACACGTAGCTAACAAGCCAAAGAAAAAAAGTGATATTGTGCTGATATGTGCTTTTGCACTGGGGGTGGTTTTCACCCCCTCTTGGAAGTGAAAAAATATTCGTCCAAAGAAAGTCAGGAAATGGATAAACTGGCTTATTTTAAGTAACTTTTCTTCTATAGAGTTTTTTCACTAAGTCAATACTTTTCGAGTTATTTGACAGTGAATATGTTCATTTTTTCAACAAAATAACCACGCTTTTAGGCGGTTTTTCGTAAATAACTCAAATAGTAAGTATTTTGTCGAAAAAACATTTTTACCAAAAATATAGCCTGTAAAAAATTTAAAAACATGGTGTATATATCACGTCTCTACACCTAGTAAAAGCATAGTTATAGCTAATGAAAAATAGGTTCATATTCTTCAAATTCCAAATGGAGTACTTTAACCTGAAATAACCAAAAATTAAGCACATTTCGGGGAAAATTCATTACAACTTATTTAAAGTGTTTAAAAAAATCTTCATTTTTGTTTTATAAAAAAAATTTCTAACATCAAAACATATTTCAATAAAAACATATTAAAAACGCATCATGTACATATCTCCACCATACTGTGGGTTTAAATTTTGTTTAGAAATGATATTAGTTTCGAAATCCTCCATAAATATATTAGCCAATAATTATTTCCCATTGAAAATAGTTGATTATAAAAATGCCACAAAGAAATAGCTTCATAACAACATTATTCATCCATGTTGGAGTCAAAGGTCAGGCCAATAACGCTACACACGTCCCGACCCGACAGATTTTAGCCCTAACAGTCGGGCTGTTAGAATAGCGACCAAATCGGTCAGTCCGACAGTCGGGCTGACAAATTTTTCTATGATTTTGTTCCAGTAAGCATTTATTATACACTTCGTTTACTGATTTTTAGTAGGATTTCTCCTCCTGCTTTTATTTCCTCAGTAAAGAGTCCATTCTCACCAAGCGATCGACGGTTGTTCATTTCCTTTAATGGTGCTCTTACTTCTGACACTGTGATGGGTAAAGATCCCTGATCTATGAGAGTGATTACTCGTGTTGGGAAATTGTCTTGTTGTCTTTGGCTGGTTTAGAGATCTTTATAAAACTCTTTAGTTTAGTTGATGAAATAATATATGTCATAACAATGTACTTAAATTATATTTTTCCAACCATGGTAACTAACTCTGTTTTTCTTTTTCAGGTGAGTCAATCTGATAAACATTTCTAAATAATCATGCTACTAAATTGTAAGTAAATTTTTTGTATAATATGTAGGTACTTTGTTTGCATGTTTATTCCGTTATAAAATGTACAGATATACACAGAGTTAATCAAAAGTCTGGAATCACCGATTATCTCGCCTCCAATAGACGCTAAAATGCCAGATTTACCTTTTTTGTGATATCATAGTCATTTTGGTATTTAAGTACAACCACCTGTATATTTTACCTTTATGGAAATCTCTACTTCAATATAAGTTCAACTGTATACAATACCTTCGATTTCATGTAGTCAGAAACATCTTAAAAATATAAAACAAATAGTCTAGAGTCTAGTGGTTTCTAATGGTCTCATAAATTTTGGATTGAAAGTATGTACTACTAAATTTGAACACAATACTTAAACGTTTACTACATTGCTAAATTAATATATGTATACCTAATCAAGTGTTCAAAATGTTCTTCGTTGTTAATTTGACAGTATCGTAATCGATGGTAGAATACGTTTATTATATTTCTCTATATTTCTCTAGAAATTAATATGAATTTATAGATAAATCTTTGATCTAGCTTTACACATTTGCTGGTTTATTTTTATAAATTCTGCATTTCAAGTAGCCCCAATAAAAATAATCTTTAGGAGAAGAACAACTCTTCAATCTAATAGTACATAAAATAATATTAAAAATATTACTCTACATCCCACCAGATTGAAAGCAATGGGAACCTTCTCTGGTTACACCTCCGAGGCTTCTAAAATTTGCTAATCAAAACGGATGCTGAGAATAAAGAAGATGAGGGAATTTTACAATTTATAATTCACGTCCCATCTGCTCAGCGTGGTAAAGTTCCAACGAGAATGGTCCCTTCGTACTCCAATTAGAGTAAACATGTAAATAAAAAATGAATAACCATTTTCAATTTCGTTGCAACACGAAACTACAGCCACAATATATTGAAAATGGTTATTCATTTTTTATATACATGTTTACTCTGCTTGGAGTACGAAGGGAACCATTCTCGTTGGAACTTTACCGTGCTGAGCAGATGGGACGTGAATTATAAAATGTAAAATTCCCTCATCTTCTTTAGTCTCAGCATCCGTTATGGCTTGCAAATTTTAGAAGCGTCGGAGGTGTAACCAGAGAAGGTTCCCATTGCTTTCAATCTGGTGGGACATAGAGTAATATTTTTAATATTATTTTATGTGCTATTGGATTGAAACTTAGTCTTTTGCTAGCAGTTGCCGCTAGGGCATCCCTGCCATTTCGTTCGTTACAATCCGTAACTGCACGCCGGGGTTTGTCCTGTTTAGGTCAGAGAGAGCAGCATATGTGCCTCCTGATGAGAGACTAATAAGCTTCGAAACCGGTAGAGGTGCTTGCTGCACTCTCTGATTGAACTGGAATAATGATGCGGCTGTAGTTTTGTAATGCAGAGAAATTGAAAATGGTTATTCATTTTTGATATTCTTTAGGGTTCAAGTCGGGTGAACGAAGAGGCTCTTAAATACTACCTAATCTACCAATCCGTCGTCCGGGAAATATCTGATCTAAATAGAGCATATTCACTGACTATGATATGAACTCTTATTAAAATGATATCTAAGTTCTTTATTTTATTTATTTAATAAAACAGCGTCTTACAATTTAAGAAGTTGCACAAATGATCACTTTATTTAAGAGTTTTCCAGCGCTGGTACAAAAGGGATCTACTTGACTGGCAACGCATTGCTTGCCTGATACAGCAAAAGCATTAGCAGCATCAACGACAGGTTGAAAATCGTTTTTCACAGCATCGGGCACCTTTGTTGCAACCTTAAGTATATCTGAGATAACCTGAAAAAATGATTAGACTGTAATTAGAAAGTATTTACTAAGTGGCTAGAAATCATTTTAACCATTGTAATTTTTTTGTTTTATTACAATTTGTTATACAGGCTTATTTTGGCAAAAACAGTAAATAATTAGAGCCACATTAGTTTTGGTTTTCGAACTGTATTCATTTTACTGTTATAATTTCGAAAGGAAGTTCCAAAAACATTTGAAAATATTAAGAACAGAAAATCTGGAGGTAAAGATGGAATACCAAACAAATTTCTGAAATATTGTGGAGTAGCAGTGGCAGAACAATAAACAGTATTAGTTAACAAAATGCATTATCATCATCATTCTCCTTGCCTTATCCCTATGCGGGGTCGGCTTCCCTAATTGCATTTCTCCACACAATTCTATCTTAGGTCATATCAATGTCAATCACTTTTACGAACATGTCCTACCTTATCGTCTCTCCCCAGGTCTTCTTGGGTCTTCCTCTCCTACTCCTTCCAGGAATCTGCACTTCAGCTATTCTTCGTATTGGGTGATTAACGTCTCGACGTTGAACATGACCAAACCATCTTAACCTATGCTCTCTCATTTTGGCATCAATTGGTGCCACACCTAGACTTCCCCTAATACACTCATTTCTAATGTTATCCTTCTTTGTCACTCTACTCATCCATCTAAGCATTCTCATTTCCGCCACATGCATTCGTTGTTCCTCTTTCTTCTTCAATGCCCAACATTCAGTTCCGTACATCATAGCCGGTCTTATTGCTGTTTTATAGAATTTTACCTTCAGCTTCATTGGAATTTTTCTGTCACACAAAACACCACTCGCTTCTTTGTACTTCATCCATTCAGCCCTAATTCTACTTCATGCATCTCCATCTATTTCTCCATTACTCTGTAATACCGATCCCAGGTACTTAAAACTATTGCTTTTTACAATCAGTTCACCATCCAAAGATACCATTTTATTTGTAGTAACTCCATCTTTAAATGAACATTCCAAATACTCTGTTTTTATCCTACTAAGTTTTAAACTTTTTCTTCCAGAGATTGCCTCCACTGTTCCAGTTTTTGTTCTAAATCTCTTTCACTATTTCTTACTAACACAACATCATCAGCATACATTAAGCACCATGGAATGTTACCCTGCAGTTTCGCTGTTATCTGGTCCAAAACTAATGAGAATAAATACGGACGAAGCACAGAGCCTTGGTGCAATCCTACTTTCACATGAAATTTATCAGTCTCTCCCACACCTGTCCTAACATTAGTCGTTACTCCCTCATACATATCCCTCACAATCTTTACATATTCACCAGGGACTCCTTTCTTATTGAGTGCCCACCACAGAATCTCTCGAGGAACTCTATCGTATGCTTTCTCGAGATCAATGAATACCAAATGAGCGTTTGTTTCTTTACTCTTATATTTTTCCATCAACTGACTTATAATGAAACTGCATCTGTTGTTGATCTGCCCTGCATAAAGCCAAATTCATTCTCGGATATTTCGGTTTCTTCACGTATCCGTCTATCAATTACTCTTTCCCATATTTTCATGGTGTAGCTAAGCAGTTTTATAGCCCTGTAGTTTGTACATTGTTGTATATCTCCCTTGTTTTTTAAACAGGTACCAGTATACTGGTACCTGTTATACATAATTCTATTAAATATACCTGCTAGCCACCTTGTTCCTGTCTCTCCCAATGCTCTCCATACTTCCCCAGGAATATCGTCTGGTCCTACCGCTTTTCCTTTCTTTATTTTTTTAAGCGCTTGAGCCACTTCCTCTTTTGTTATTTTGGTGACCATTGCTGCTACTGTCTCCGTTGACTCTACAGGCTGTCTGTCAAATTCTTCATTTAATAAGTTGTCAAAGTACTTTCTCCATCTCTTTTTGACATCCCTTTCGTGAACTAGTATTTTATTATTTTCATCTCGGTTATATCTAATCTGATTAAAATCTTTTGCTTTCTTTGCTCTCTGTTTGGCTACTTTATATATCTTCGTTTCGCATTCCCTGGTATCAAGTTGATCGTATAGTTTTGAATACGCTTCTGCTTTGGCTTTTGCTACTGCTACTTTCGCTTCCTTTTATTCAACTTTAGTTTTCCAACTATTAGTTAACAAAATTATTAAACACAAAAAAATACCGGAAGAATGGAAACCGAAATACTATCCCAAAACTTACAACTCAAATTCTACAAGCACTAATGAATGAGGAATACGTTCAGCAGATTAACAATCGGGTTTCCGTACTGAAATATCGTGTACAGGTGCAATAAGCAAATTACTGAGAAATCACTAGAGTATAATGGACCAGCGTTTTTATGTCTCATTGACGTTAAGAAAGCATATAATGACAAAGTAAAACTCAAAGATGTAACTCATCTAGTGTATAATAGAGAAGTTCTTTTAGATATTATAAAAACTATTAAAAACCTTTACCAAAACAACAAAATAACATCAAAAGAGAAGGCAAAATAAGTTGGAAGTATATTTCTCAGGATAGCGATCTATAAAGGCAGTTCGAAGAGAATTATGTCCAAAAATCAATGATAGAAAAATAAGAAGAAGCAGAAGAATATATAGCCTTCTTCTTCTTCATGAACCATGTCTTTTCAGAACGTGGGTTACCATCATAGCTATCTTAATTTTATTCACTGCCACCCTAAATAGCATGTTTGTATCAACACCATACCAATCTCGCAAGTTCTTCAACCATGAGATTCTTCGTCGACCTGGACTATTTTTCCTTGCATAATATTTTGTAGCAACCTATATTTGGGACCTCTCATTACATGTCCCAAATACTCCAGCTTCCTCTGCTTGATGCTTTTTATAATCTCAGTAGTCTTGCTGAGACGTTCTAGTACATATTGTGGAGTTTCGAATCTTCTCCACCCAGGAAACTTTTAAAATTCTTCTAAAGCACCACATTTCGACAGCCTCAAGGCGATTTAGATCGATTTTATTCACACTTCAGGACTCGATACCATAAAGTAAGACCGAGAACACGTAGCAGCGAAGTAGGCGAATCCTCAATGCCAATTTTAGGTCTGTGTTACACAACACCTTGGATATCCTTCTAAAAGCGGCTCTAGCCTACTCGATCCTAGATCAAATTGCGCCGTGACTTTCTACGTTACAATTTAATTGCTCCAAGGTATCCAATATATTTATTCAATATATATCCAATATAAAGTTTCCATTCCTCTACTTCAAAAACCTAATCAGACTTTATGCTCTTCTGACAAAGATTCTTCTGAAACTCTATCTTTAGCATTTTCACAGGTTTTTACTAAAGAATCGAATGGTGGTAATCTACCTCCTATTAGGTGTAACCGTGTCGGTGCATCCTTACGGCAAGTCGAATTTACAGTGGATCATGTCAAACAGCACTTAATGAAACTTCGCACATCCGCTTCACCTGGTTTAGATGGTTTAACACCAAAACTATTAAAAAGATGCGCAGATACACTTGCAATACCTTTAACGTTAATTATGCAGACTTCTTTTATCCAGAATTCCTTACCCCCTAATTGGAAATTAGCATCGGTCACTCCTATTTTTAAAAAAGGCAACAAACTCGATCCCAACAATTATCGTCCGATTAGCTTACTACCAGTAGTTAGCAAAGTCATGGAAGCCATTGTTTCCGAGGAGATGACTAAATTCCTTCTCCAAGAAAATGTTATTCCAACACAACAACATGGATTTGTTTCTGGTCGCTCTACTCTAACCAATCTCCTACATTGTGTTAACGACTGGACGTCATCTATTAACAGTTCACAGCCGGTCGACGTTGTTTATCTAGATTTCTCTAAAGCCTTTGACCGTGTTCCTAAGCGCAGACTTCTACATAAGCTAGAACATTTCGGAGTTCGCGGTACTTTATTATGTTGGATTGATGATTTCCTGACAGATCGACATTACAAAGTTAGAGTTGGCGAATCTTTCTCACAGGACAGGTTAGTGGAAAGTGGAGTGCCGCAGGGTTCTGTCCTTGGACCTCTGCTTTTTACGGTTTATACCAGCGATGTTCCTTCCTATGTTTCAAGTAAAATATCGTTATATGCTGATGACACAAAAATATATGCCAATCCTATCACAAACCAGTTAGCCCTCCAAAGAGACTTGAAATCTATTTTTACTTGGTGTTCCCAGTGGTTACTACCCTTAAACACAGAAAAATGTGTAGTGCTTAGAATTGGTAAAAACAATCCACTTGTGCCGTACTTCGTTAACGGACAACCATTAGATTCAGTGTTCTCGTATAACGACCTCGGTGTTATTGTAAACAGCAGCCTAACGTGGTCCGACCATATTCAGTCTATTTGTAAACGTGCGAACTCCAGACTATATCTTATTCGGAGGTGTTTTTCGAGAGCTTCAATGCAGTCATTCTGTAAACTTTACACTATTTACATAAGACCGATTCTTGAATATGCTGGCCCAACGTGGTATCCTGATTTGGTTCGAGACAAAATTTTGTTGGAAAACGTCCAAAGAAAAGCCACTCGAATTCCATTGGGACTGAGAAGACCTTCCTATGAAGAAAGGCTCAGTATGGCCCACCTAACTTCTTTTGGACTTCGCCGACAACGCGGCGACTTAATAACCACATTTAAAATATTAAAATTTAATTTCGGAAATCTCGACGAAATTTTTACAATCAATCAAGATGAACGCCTTAGAGGTCACCAATTTAAACTGAAAAAAGAGAACTTTTGTACGAGACCAAAACAGAATTTTTTACCAAATTTTCGATATTTGGAATAACCTGGATGATAACATTGTCTCAGCCCCCTCTACCAACACATTTAAAAACAGACTTGACAGTTTTCTATTATAGTTAAAATATTTTTTTATGTAAACCCAAATTGTATCTTTTTTTTGTTGTTTTTTTTTTTTTATTGTATTTACTAGTAGGTTACTTATGTAATTTCTTTGTTTTTGGGCATAATAGGGACTTGTCCCTCTGCCCTTGTTTATGTATAATAATAATAATAATAATATAGCCAGTTACCGCAAACTTAACAAAAAGTTTACTCACCTGAACAACACAGAGAAGAGCTTGTTGATCAGTTCCTTGGCATTGATCAATTTCGTTGGCGGCTTTTTTGGCCTCTTCATGGATACCAGATAGATCTTTAAGCAAAGGTGCGACAGTCTTAACCAAAGCGACGAGATCGTCCTTTATGCATTTACCGACGCCTGCTACGAAATTGACGCGAAGTGCCATGATGCCATTTTCTTGTTCTTCGATGCAAGAAATCAATTTCTTTACAGAATCAGTGCTTTCTAAAAACAATTAAAAAAAAAACAATATAAAAAAATTCTGAAATAATTTTTTTGAAAAGGATTTGCAGAATTTTGAATATAGAAACATTTATTATAATTTAGTTATTTATTTTATTTTATTTGAATTTATTTTATTTCATATTAATGTATTTTTAATTTATTTTAATTTAATTTCTTTTAAATTTAAGTTTTTTTAAGAATGATGTTTATATTGGATTTAGTCACAATTACTGATGTAATTTAATTAACTAATATTCTGAAGTTTCGATTTCCACTTCAGAAATCGTTCTCGAAAAAAAGAAAAAGAAAATTCTTATGAACAATTCTGGGAAGATTTTACAACCTGAATTATTTAGATTATATATTTCTTTTCATACAATGAAATTTTGGTCTCGATCTCATGGACTATGGTAATCGGAGGTTGAAAAAAAAAATTGTTGAACAATGATGTTCTTGCCCTAGGAGTATAAAATCCTGACTGTTTTTGTGTGTTATTTTATGTTAGTTTATTTGCGTACCTAATACACAGAGTGGGTTTTATGTATGGAAACACTCAGTTATCTCGGAAACGGCTTGCACGATTTTTTAGATTTTGGTGGGTAGGGGTTTTCTAATGCGACCGATATTGTAGTGGTAATTACATTGTTGTCAGATCTTCCGTTTTTCTGGAAATCTAATGAACTTTCTTATTTCAAATGGAACACCTTGTATATTTTTATGTTTTGAAGTACTTAACAAATACTGATTATTTTCCATGTTATATTCCCTATACCTAAATGCCATAATTTCTGAATTACTGCTAAATTTATAAAAAAATTAAACAAATTATAAAAGTCAATTTTTGTCGGCCAGTTTACACATCATTTTAGATTCCTTGGATCATTGGGAACAAAAAAGGTCTTTTTTAATTTTTCTCTAAAGTTAATCGTTTTCGAGTTATAAACAATTTAAAACTGAAAAAAAAAACACGAAAAATGACGATTTTCGAGGTTTAAAAACACAAATAAAAAATATTATTTTTGAAACTACGAAGTGCCTATATTCAAGTTCACACCTTTTTTTATCAGCTACCGATAAGTGATTTGGGGTTGTTTTTTTATAAAACATTGTTTCTTAATTATTAATAAAGTGGATGTGAGAGGAAGGGCGATCAGGATACATTAACAATTAAAAAACAATGTTTTATAATAAAACAACCTCAAATTGCTTATCAGTAGCTGATAAAAAAAGGTTTAAGCTTAAACTTTTCTTTGTAGTTTCAAAAATAATATTTTTATTTGTGTTTTTGAACCTTGAAAATCGTCATTTTTCGTGTTTTTTTTTTCAATTTTAAAATGTTTATACCTCGAAAAGGATTAACTTTAGAGAAAAATTATAAGAGACCTTTTTTGTTCCCAATGATCCAAAGAACCTAAAATGGTATGTATCCTGGCCGACAAAAATTGACTTTTATAATTTGTTTAATTTTTTTTTTAAATAAATTTTGCAGTAACTCCTAAAGTATGGCATTTAGGTATAGGAAATGTAACATGAAAAATAATCATTATTTCTTAAGGACTTCAAAACGTAAAAAATATACAGGGTGTTCCATTTGAAATAAGAAAGTTCATTAGATTTCCAGAAAAACGGAAGAACTAACAACAATGTAATTACCACTATAATATCGACCGTATTAGAAAACCCTTACCCACTAAAACCTATAAAAATCGTGCAAGCCGTTTCAGAGATAATTGAGTATTTCCATACATAAAACTCACTCTGTATATCGTAGATGAGATTCTTGAAAAAATTTAATTTTTAATTTTGTTCATGGTTGTGTTGTGTGTTGCATATGTTTTGTCTATGAGATTTTCAATGGTTTCTTGGTCAACTTCCCTTATTCCGCTATTGTTGGTATGTTCTTGTTTTTGACTTCTTGTTTTAGTATTAGAAACCAAAGCCTGTTACATTCTGCTAATTGGTTTGCTTACAAAGTCATATTAAATCTACATATAGGTACTCACGTGCAGCGATTTGATTTAAAATAGGTTCAAGTGCTTCTAAAGCTCTTGTAATAGCCGTTCTTGTATAGTTTAAGACTTTAGTGAGGTACCAATGGTACTTGTCAGCGAAAGTTCCGATGAAATTTGGACCTGTAGTGAAAAGCTCATCAATGAGGCCTTCAATCGTGTGGACGATCTTTTTGACGTCGTCGATGAAATTATCGTCAGCTACTTTGTTTGGCAAAGCGGCAACCTAAAAAAATAACAAAATATATACGAGGTACGAAGCGTAAAGAAGAAGAGACAAGCCACTGAGTAGATGGACTGACCACATAAAGAGAATTATTGGAAATTGTATAAAAGGACAAGGCAGGGTTTACAGCGGGAAAAGCATGCTTAGATCATATTTACATGGTCGAACACCTAATAGAAAAAAATAATGGCCAAAAATAGATCCGACCAAATTTTGTAGATCGTCGTGAAGATATCGAAGTTCCACTATAATTAACCTTGGTACACCGGTAACAGACGGCATAGGTACAATTGTACCTGTTATATATTTTCTTAAAAATTCCTTCATCTAAAGGAAAATCTTTGTTAGTTTTAAGGTAATGTTACTTATTACTAGCATAACTGGTTAAAACTTGTTTAATATTGCAATAAATAAATAGTAATATTCGGCAATTGGTTCTTCTACGCATTTACAAACAAAGATTAGAAGCCGCTTTTAAGTGACCCCTGTTATATATATCGTAAATTATTGAAATTACTGCAACAATAAACTTGGAAATAGTGGTCGTAAAAAAATTCTAGGAAGGGTAACATTGTCTTGTATTTTAATTGGAGACATAATAGATTTCATCCACATTTAGTTATTTGGTTTTTGTCAATACGTGTATACGTCAAAATTATCATGAGTAATAATAATTTTAAATTTAGTTTACCGAAATGCCGACTGCAGAGGTATACATAGAATAGAATCAACAAAGAAAACTTGTGAGAGATGTGGAATATGGAGTCTCTGCCACTAGTACGTGCAGCAATGTCTCGTGATCCTTTCTCATGCTAAGATTTATAAGATTTGACAACGAAAATACTGGCCAATAACTCAAAAAAGCCGATAAAACTGCACTCATACGAGATACTTGAACAATGTTGAATAAAAATGTGCAACAAGGCTACAAACCATCAAAATGCATAACCATAGATGAAAAACTGTTTCCGTTTAGAGGCCGCACACAATTTACACAATATACAGGGTGTCCCGAAAAGAATGGTCATAAATTATACCACAGATTCTCGGGTCAAAAATATGTTGATTGAACCTCACTTACCTATGTAGAATAGTGCACACAAAAAATTTACAGCCCTTTGAAGTTACAAAATGAAAATCGATTTTTTTTTTCATATATCGAAAACCCTTCGAGATTTTTCATTGAAAATGGACGTGTGGCATTTTTATAGCAGCAACATCTTAAAAAAAAATTAAAGTGAAATTTGTGCACCTCATAAAAATTTTAAGGGGGTTTTGTTCTTTTAAACCCCCCCCAAACTTTTGTGTACGTTCCAATTAAATTATTATTGTGACACCATTAGTTAAACAAAATGTTTTTAAAACTTTTTTGCCTCTTAGTACTTTTTTGATAAGCCAGTGTTTATCGACCTATTTTGAATATTTGTCGAATCCACCACAAATTTGTACGATTATAGAGACCTGTTAATAATCTGAAAATGTATTTATAATTTACATTTTTAGGTATATTTTGAAAAAGAAGCCATACCTCGATAAAAGGTGATTTGTCAAAAAAAGACTAAGAGACAAAAAAGTTTTAAAAACACTGTGTTTAACTAATGGTACCACAATAATAGTGTAATTGGAACGTACACAAACATTTGGGGGGTTTAAAGGAACAAAACCCCCATAGAATTTTTATGTAAATATATGAAAAAGAAGCCGCATCTCGATAAAAACTGACTTATTGAAAAAATAATAAGAGGCAAAAAGGTTTTAAAAACGTTGTGTTTAACTAATCATACCACAATAATGAACTAATTGGAACGTATACAAAAGTATGGGGGGGGGGGGTTTAAGGGAACCAAACCTCCATAAAATATTTATGGGGTGGACAAACTTCACTGTAATTTTGTTTGTAATTTTGTTTTAAGATGTTACGACCATAAGAATAATACATGTCAATTTTCAATAAAAAATCTCCAATAGTTTTCGATATATTGAAAAAAATCGATTTTCATTTTGTAACTTCAAAGGGCTGTAACTTTTTTTATGAGCACATTTTTACTAAGGTAAATTAGGTTCAATCGAACTATTTTTGACCGCAGAGTGTGCGGTATAATTTATGACCAATCTTTTCGGGACACCCTGTATATCTCACAAACCCACTATACATGGTATTTTGGGTTTGTAATCCATTAAATTCCATACAAATTCACCTTTATATTTGAAAAAGAGCAAATGGTTCCCGACAATTTAATGTTGGCGAAAGAACAGTTTTGGATCTGGTCAGGTCTTCTAAAGGTTTTGGGCGAAGTATTATCACAGATAACTTTTTACCAGTTTTGAACTAGCTAAAGTCTAGAATTGATGTCATATGAGGTTAGTGGGCTCAATTAAAAAAAATAAGAGATTTCTACTCATCAATATGAAAGCAAGCAAGACAATAGCTATATTCCAATAGCTGGTTCCACAAATCTTGCATACAATCATGAATGCTCTTATTTGCTAAAGAAAAACAAAGCAGTAGTGTTACTCGCGTCCATGCATATAACAGGACGAGTAGCCGGAAATGATTAAGTCTTAGAGTAAAACTAAAGGGATGTTGATACCATCGATAAAATGCTGGGTGAGTATACGGTCAAACGTCTAAAATTGTTTTGGCTCTTGGCCTTTTTTTATAATATGATTGACGTCACTGGCCTAGCATCCTACATTATATCGATATCGGGAGCACAATCCATTACAAAAAACAAAGGACCAACGCAAGAAGTTTTTGAATGATCTTTCTAAAGATCTTTGTCTTGCTGTAGATACTCTTCCTCAAGTATCTCACAGCATTCGTGGATATACTCCAATAACCGGAAGTTGCCATGTTTATCAAAACGAACCGAAAAAACAACTTAAAACGAGAAAAAGTGTAGTATATTTTCTATCTATGTGCGACACACATTCTTTGTCTAAAACGACATATATGTGTTGCGAAGATCTACACTAACATTCATTTTTGTATAAGTATTTATTATTCATTCTTGTAAAATTGTATATTATTCATTCTTGTAAAAGAACATAAGTATTCAGGTATAATTATAGATAGTAAACTTCTATGGACCAGTCACATTAAGTATGTCAAACAAAGATGTGAAAAGGGAATTAATCTTCTGCGCTTCCTCTCCAAACAGAGCTGGGGCGCGGATAAACAAATTTCCTTAATGTTCTACAAGTCTTATATTCGCTCGATTTTGGATTATGGGTGTACTCTCTATGGTTCTACCTCCAATACGAACCAACTTACTCTTGATCGAATACAATATAGAGCTCTGAAAATATGTCTGGGAGCCATGGCATCTTCACCAAATCATGCCATTCTGGCAGAGTCTCAAGAACTTCCTCTTAGTATTCGAAGACAGTTTTTAGCAAATAAAAGTCTATTAAAATATAGATGTTACAACAGTGATTTGATCGCAAAAATTAACTTTCTTGTAATTGAGAATTTGACAAATCATTATTGGAAAAAGAAAAACTCTCATCCTTTGGCAGATGCATTTATTGGTACAAACTTATTTCAAAATGATATTGTTAAATTTAATCAAATACCATTGTATGCACACAGTTTCGATTCTATAATTGACAAACCTATCACCATATTCCCTCGCTATTTAGATTGTAATATCTTAAACCAATCCATGATAAAATCCATTGTGAATGGTCTCGGGTCGAACTTAACTAAAATATATACAGATGGGTCAAAAACGGAGCTAAATACAGGTTCGGCATTTTTTGTTTCAAATATAAATCATATTGAAAAGTACAGAATCTCAAATTATTTTTCCATTTTTACCGCCAAGTCCTTTGCTATTGAAAAGGCACTAAAATGGTGTGCAACTCAAACATGCACGAATGTGGCAATCATTTCAGACTCAAAATCAGCATTAAAAGCTATTAGCGGTCACCCAATAAACCAATTCCGAAATGCCTTAATTTTGAACATTAAAAAATTAATTATGGATCTTAAAGAAATTAATGTGACTGTTTCGTTTATTTGGACGAAAGAACATTGCAGAGTCGAAGGTAATGAAATTGCGGATATAGCCGTAAAAAGTAGTCACAGTTGCCACCATATTGACAAAGTATTTAATTTAGAAGATTTGAATAATGCTCTCAAACCTAATATCAGAAAGAAATGGGAAACTGATTACAAAAGAATTGCAAATAAATCTACAAACCATTATTTCAGAATTCACCCTACACTTCCAAAAAACATTCCTCATTTCACCTTTAATTATAATAGAGCACACACGTCAGTATTGACTCGTTTAAAATTGAACCATGCTCGCTTTCCATCGCACTTATATAAAATTGGAATACTTAAATCTCTTGTCTGTAGTTGTGACAATATATCCATTGGTGATCTAATTCATACATTTCTAGAATGTCCTCTGAACTCTCAATCTTCTTCAATTCTGTATCAAGAACTAATTCATCACGAGTGTCCATTGCCACTAAATATTACAGCTGTCCTTTCTTCCTCAGATAAAGCGGTACTAGATTCCATCATTAATTTTATCAGAAATTCAAAAATAGCGGTATAGTTTAGAAATAGACAATATGAAAATTTAATGTAATTAAGAATTTACATGTTTTGTGGCAAATAGATTTTGTCTGATGCCAGGATCTCTCTCTCACACACACACACACAACATTCATTTTTGTATTTTGGTTCAAATAAACTCATTTAAATACAAAATGTATTGATATTTTATAACATTCATTTAAAAAAAATACAAGGTACAAATGTACCTATGCCGTTGTTTATGGGGGTAGGAACAATTTAAGCCCCCTGCTGGGAACTGAATAAAGATTTCTTTGTTATATTTGGCTGACGTAATCTACTGGATAAATGTAGAGAGTCACAAAATTTCAAGTCCCTATCTCTTTAACAAAAAAAAGTTATCACAATTTAAAAACTCAAAAGGTACTATTGTACCTGTTGCCGCCCGACGAAGGTTAATAAAAGCAGTAAAAGCGCTCTACAAGAATTACGAAGTAGCTGTCAAAACGGGCAATAGAATATACAGTCCATTTAAGACGACAAAGAGACTTCTACGGGGCTGATCCACATCTCTTACTCTGTTCAAAATATTCCCAGAGAAAAACCCTGAAACGATGGAAAAGAATGTGCGAAGGAATGGGTGAACCAATAAGAAACGAATATATAAATTTGGCTGATGACCAAATATTGATGAAGGCGAAGATGATATCAGTTTTATAATGAGAAAGAATGGGATGGAAATAAGCCTAAAAAAACTGAATACTTAATGACGGAAAATACAGAAATACACTGAGAAAAAAAATTGTGTGCATACACAATAGGTTTCGGCGGTTGGAACGCTCTATCAGCGCCCAAATCACCCAAATTTTATATCAGTGTGTTTTTAAAATATATGTTATACATAAAAGACTATTTACCGAAGCCAAGATAATGGCGCAGAAGAAGAGTGTAATTTTTTTCATTGTGTGTGGACGTACCTTGATACTCTAATAACCTACAAAAATTTACGTATATTTATACTATTTGTTACAAAAATTATCAGTCCTGATAAAGTCCAGTTTTGAATACAATAATCTTGAAGTTCATTATGACCTGATATTGAAATTTAATTAATTCATTCATTATGATATTGAAATCTTTAGGAAAAAGTCCATATTATACAATATGTATCAGAAAAAGAGTCGAAAAAATAATGTAAAGAACTACATACACACAGAAAAGCGCCTAGATTTCAAATATACAATCAGAATATGAACAACAACGAAATCAAAATTAAGAACGGATTGAGCTACTATTAAAAATGAAGTAAAGAATTCCATAAGAACTCTAAATAACAAAAAATCAGGGGTAGAGCCAATCTGAATTAATGAATATTAAAACAATGAAAATTAATTAATTCAATACGGAACAGAGAAATTATCGAAAACGAAATGTTTAGTGACGTTATAAATGTGAACGAAATACCAGAATGATGGCCCAAAACACATATTATTACCTGGACACAAACAGGGAAAATGGAAGAAATACGAAAGTTATAAGATAATTATTGTAGTAGCATTTATGGGAAGGAAATTGATCTCAAATAAAATTGGAGATGATTAGGCAGGATTTACTGGAAGAAGGTGCTGCATAGATCATATATTATACACTCCCACATTTAATTGAGAACGAATGACAAAATACACCGTTACAAGTGGCATTCATCAATTTAAAAGAAGGCATATAACGCAGTTCCCAGAAAACTATGAAAAATTATAAGGTAAGGGTTAAAACCGGCAATAAATACTCAAAATATTTTAATTAATAATTTAATAACTTGATGAAAAATTTTGCAATTTTGAAAAAATTTCGTAAGTGTCTCGAGGAAAGGTGTAGTAATGCGTAGGATTTTTTTCTTTTTCTTCTTCTTATTCTTTTTCTTCTTCTTCTTCTTCTTTTTCTTCTTCTTCTTCTTCTTCCTCTTCTTCTTCTTCTTCTTCTTCTTCTTTTTGTGGAATTTATGGCTTTGGGGAGAGCCAATTAGCTTTAATAATTGTTAGAAATAATATTCATAACATCACAAGTAAATAAAAATACTATAAAATAAAAATTTGTTGTAAATTCGTATTTAAATTCGTATTTTGAAATAGAATCTAACATGCGACTATTCACATTACAGGAGGAATGAAGTGGATGTTGTCTTGGAAAGACGAGACCTTTGAGAATGAAATGGCAGAATAAAAATCACTGAAGACGTTGGCTAAACAATGGAAGGTGGCGACAGCCTCAGAAATGCCAATCAAGTGTCCCAAAATGAACAAATGTTTGAGACAAATCAGAGTCCAAAAATAATTTCAAAGACAATTTTACTGACCATTTGGGATCAACTGAACAATTTAGCTGGTGTCTTCACACAAATACCTACTGTTTTTTTGTCATAATTTCTGTTCTATGTTGTACTGTTATCTTTTCGATGGTAAATTCGTCGGAAAAATGAAAGAATACCCATGCGTCATCGATGATATGCATACGAATCAAATAAAAAATTTCTAGTCAAAACAAAGTCTAAACTATTATAAGTTAATACTGAAAGTAAATGGATGTGACTACTACCTCACCGTACAATTTTTCGCTACGTAAGAATGTGTCAAAAAATTTTTGTAATGTTATTCTTTTTCTGATAATATATATTTATTGGTGATAAATGTTTACTACAGTAATTAATTATTTGATATAGATTAATAATACAAAAATAAAGAGTAAGCAAATATAGTATTATGAATTTCTTCATGTTAAAGTTGCCAGTGGACGTAAATAGTAACAGGAATTTAAAAAATGTCGTTTATGTCAGCTGCATTAAGTGATTAAAATCAAAGTAAACTTAATGAATTCAGATTATTACGTATCCAGATCATTTTCCAGACATTATCTGCAAATAAATGTATATTCATAAAAATATAGTAATCTGTAATTTCATACACTATGATTGAAAAGCCAGAGTAATATGTACACGTTTGGTGAACTCATAGACAGAAGTTGACTATATTGACAGATGATTGCTTACAAATTTTATTGACGTATTTTAATTAAATAAATACTTACCAAACCAAAAATACAATATAATATCAAAATAGCTCTTAAAAGAACTGAATTTATTTAAGTAAATACGACTGATTATTAAAATTTATAAAATCCACCGAATCTAACCCAGTTTCACTGTCAAAGTGACAGAAATCGAATCAGTCAGATTATAGTTGACCAGCACGATTACTCGAATAGTAGTTTATACAATCATTATCTCACTGTCAAAGTGACAGAAATCGAATCAGTCAGATTATAGTTGACCAGCACGATTACTCGAATAGTAGTTTATACAATCATTATCTCTACCCTTGTTGAATGTTTTTATAAGAATGACATTAGAAGTACAGAAATAGGGCTTTTCATCGATTGTCATTTGTTTCGAGCTTCTGTCATGTGTCACATAATATTAATATATCTACGTCATACGTCTTTGGTTTGTATCATTGATTTATACCAATAACGTATGACGTAGAGATATTAATATTATGTGACACACGACAGAAGCTCGAAACAAATGACTGTGAATGAAAAGCCCTATAGTCAAGTGTGAGTTTAAATTTTCTACTAAATTAATATAACTACGTTGAACAATTGTATCGCCGTCTCACTCTGTCAATTATAAATATGTAACTGCGTATGTCTTGGATAACGTTTCTGCTTTGTAGACAAAACTTAATAATCTATCTTTCTCGTTTGTTATTTATATAAAAAGGCAGCAAATCCAAAATATGTGCTTGATATGATCGTTCATGGGTATGCTTTAATTTTTCCGGCTGTAGATACAATGCACCCAGAGCGTCTTTATTTGCATTTATAAAAATGTTTCTCATCCGAAATCTTGTAGAGCACTGCTTGTATATAAAAAAAGATGATTAACTTAGTTCCAAAAAGTGTAAGAGACCCAAAAATTACCCAAAAAAAATATTAAAGTGATAACGACTACATATGTTAAATTTTTTTTATTTTTTTGCAAAAGGTCATAACATCTTCTAATAATTTAGGCAGCAGCACATGTAGCAATTTCACCCAAAAGTTTTCCAGTGTTAGCATAGAAGGCGGGTACTTGATCGTGGATGCACTTTTTGCCTGCTGTATGAAGGGCTTTACCGGCATCAATGACGGGTTGGATATCACCTTTCACAGCATCGGGAATCTGAAGGTCAACTTTGAGAATATCCATGGCGACCTGAAAAAAGTATTTTTAGTCAACTCTGATCTTACACCTTAGCAAAAGCCTACAGTCCTATAAGTGTGATTTTATTTATATTGAAGACCTTGGCAAACATCTTAAATGAACTCATAACAATAAAAACAATCTGAATGAAAATCCACTGCACCAACGGTAATAGGCGTATCATGCAGTATCACAATCTAATATAGTGTGTTGGGATAAAGTATGGAACCAAGCAAATATCTTTGAAACGAAAAGATCAATATTTATGAAACTTTGCATGCAAGTACAGTGACGCAAAAGGCATCTGTTGCCATATTTTTTGTTACTACACCACTTCCGGTTTCACCGGAAATACCCTTAACTTGTTTAATTTAAATGGGACACCCTGTATATTTTTGGGGATTTTAAAAGAACTTGTTATTTTTAATTCACTCATACCAAATTTGGTAGAAAAAATTTAAAAAGTGTCTGTAGATAATTTTTTGTATTAATACAACGTAGTAGGAAATAAACGGGTACCATCTATACTGTAGACTAAAATTGTTGTTTACATGCACTGCAGCATGACTTATTTGAATTTAGTATAGTAGGTACAGTTAGTGTTGCCCAAAATCGGTCTTGGTCTTGCAGTCTTGGTCTTGTTCTTGCATTTTCGCAAGACCAAGACCAAGACCAAGACCGCTTTATTTTAGCAAGACCAAGACCAAGACTGACCGTGCAAGACTTGAGCAAGAACAAGACTAAGCCTGCAAGACTCTAGCGTCTTGCAGTTTGAGTGTCGTTTTAGGGAATATAGTAGTTCGGGTATATGCTTAGAGACTATAAGACGCAAAAAAAGGTAAAAAAAATTTGGAAAATTTGACTTATGCGCATTATGAACAGTACAATAAACATACATAGCGAATCAAAATATACATTAACCCTCGTAAGGCGGTGCGGGGTGCAGCTGTACCCCAGACCTCGCTTTCCTCACCTATCTTTTTTAATAATTTTTTTTTATTTTTGTCCATTTTTTATTCGCATTAAATTCAATTCTAAACACATTACACCCATTACAGCATCTAAAACGTTTTACGTTTACGTGATTTTTTAGAAAAATGACTGTATTGTGCAAATGATGAAAATTTCATATCCTGAATTGGACATTTCTGGTGTTCCACTTGGAGCTAACAGAGCTACGGGACAAGGTCGGTATTACTTATGTCAGCGAAAAAAGACCGAAAGTCCGCACGTTACTGTATTTTGTGTAAAAACTTTGTGTTGGTCACTCTGTAAAAAATTTCATGTGTTTATCTTGCAACGATAATATTTTTTTTAAGAAGAAATGGGTACTTTGTTTGTAAAATTATGTTTCATTCTATAATAAACAAGTCCTAATTATCTTTCAAATCAATTTTCCCGACGTTCACATATAAAAAATGGATATACTGATGGGGTGAAAATGCACCCCGCACCGTTGTTTACGTAAGAATCTAAGCACCGCTTTACGAGTGTTAAAAGAACACTTGACATATTTATTTGACATGTACTCAGAGGTCATAATAAATTTGTACAATGTAAAAATAAAATATTTTATAATACATACATTCTTTCTTATACCTATAGCAGACGACGCCTTCACTCTGAAATTCACTGTAATTGTCTAGATTTTGAGAATAGGTCCTTTCATAAAATAATCTTGTGTTTTGACGCAGACAGTAATAAATATCCTTTTGAAACTTGTTATGATGTCACCAAAGCTGATATAATACGACACCCACTTAATTGTTTTTCCTTACCAGTTTAAAGACTATCGTAGGTATATAAACTTTTTGCAGAGTGTGCAATTATATCAATGGGTCAAACAAAATACCATTCTAGACAAATGTTCTTTAATACAGTCAAGTTTATGCTATTTATTGGATTTTTTGTGTTTTAACCATGTTTTAGCACATGTAAGGTTATTAAATGGAAATGTTTATTAAGAAACATACTGACTCCCGTTCGTGGGTTCAAACCCCACCCGATGTGAGTTGTTTATACATTTATTAATTTGGTTGGTTTTGTAACTAAAGGCAACAGAATCATGAAAATTTGAACGAAGGGGTTTTAAAGAGTGATCTATGTAATGAAAATATTATTATCTATTTCCTACTTCCGGTTATACCGGAAGTTGCTTATAACTTATTTTTTTGAATGGGACACCCTGTATATTTTACCTACACTTTTAAAATTCTCCTCGATGTCTTCGTTGTTAAAATGTTTTGTAATGTTATATAGGGTAGTTTAAAAGAGAATTAAATTTTTTTTCTTAATTTCGCAGCAATATTCACACCCTGTAGAATTGTAGTAGTTTGACATCCAAAACTATATTTATGTTCAGATGATTTTTAATATAATCTACTATTGTTAAGAATTGTTAGTATACCACATACCACGAACATACGACTCTCTTGGATTATCGCGACAACGAATATTTTACTGTGCAAGTTGTTTATTGGAGTAATTATTAGAACAAAATACTTTCGTACTTCTTATGTTGCATAATAAAATATTCGTCGTCGCGATAATCCAAAACAGTCGTATATTCGTGGAATACACCATATAGCTAAATTTTTAATTTTAGAATACAGGGTTGGTCGAAACTCGGAATGAGTATTTTCTGAGTTTGCTTAAATGGAGCACCCTGTATTTTAGTATTGTAATGATATAATATAATACTTTTTATTTCTTAAGCATTTCCTATACCTAACTGCTTTAGTTTGTGAGTTATTGGTGATTCAAGTCAAATATTATTTGTCACAAAAAATATGTGAAATTTTATTAGGTTGGCCGTGAAGATAAAATGTTCGCAAATAATTCAGTAACAAATAATTTTTCGGAAATAGATACATATTAATTTAGAGTCTAGAGTCTAGAAGTCTAGACTGATCCTAAAAATTACAAATAATTGTTGAGCTATGAAAATACCTACGTTGTTAAGATTGTTAGTGCGATTAACAATTAAGCACAAATTAAGGCAGTTAGGTAGAGAGAATGCTTAAGAAATAAAAAAATACCATAAAATATCATTTCATTACAATACTAAAATACAGGGTGTTCCATTTAAGAAAACTCAGAAAATATTCATTCCGAGTTTCGACCAACCCTGAATACCAAATTCAGCATTTAGCTACACTAATCATTTTTAAAAATAGTAGACTATATTAAAAATTATTTGAACATAAATAAAGTTTTTGATGTCAAATAACCAATTCTACAGGGCGTGAAAACTGCTACGAAATTAATAAGAAAACGTAATTATCTTTTAAACTACCCTATATAATATTACAAAACCTCATATTTCAAAAATAAGACATGGAAGAGAATTCAGAAATGTAAAAATATACAGGGTGTCCCATTTAAAAAAACGAAGTTATAAGCAACTTCCGGTATAACTGGAAGTAGGAAATAGATAAAATAAATATTTTCATTAAATAGACCACTCTTCAAAACACTCCATTCCAATTTTAATGATTCTGTTGTCTTTAGTTCTGGAGATATTTTTAATAGGAAAGTTTATCTGCCTCACCCTGTATGTTAAGTCAAGCTGAAAATGTACCTATACTTTTACGTTGTTCTAAGATCTAAAGTAACGTTTACTTACTTATGTACTTACTTACTTAAGCCGTCCTCTTGTACCTTACGGTGTCGAGGTAAGTGGAGAACTCAGACGAAGTAACGTTTAATAAATAGTAATATGCTAGTGTGCAACTGCGAGACTTGCAAGACTCTTGCTGCAAGACCAAGACCAAGACCAAGACCGGGAGTGCAATACCAAGACCAAGACCAAGACCAGGTGTATTGGTGCAAGACCAAGACCAAGACTCTATAAGTCTCGTCTTGGTCTTGCATTTGGGCAACACTAGGTACAGTCGAACCCGCTTATTGAAATAGCCTTCGTGCCAAGCAAAATTATTCCTATAACCGAGATATTCTAATAACCGATCATTGGTTGCTACTATAAACGTTTCGGGACCTCAAATTTCTATTCCTTAAACCGGGATATTCCTTTAGCCGATATTCTAATAAGCGGGTTTGACTGTAATACTGTTACTGAACTAATTGATAGAAATAAGTTTTATTAAAAATGGTTCATTTAAGAGAAAAAGATCGTATTGAAATATTAATAATAATCGGTTATGGTGAATTTTCATTTTTTTGGCAGTGAATTTTCCAAATCGATGGATTGGACGTAGAGGATTCATAGAGTGGTCCGCTCGTTCTCCGAACCTCAACCCGTTAAATTTTTTTCCTTTGGGGTTATCTAAAATCACGTGTTTACGTTAGGCGACCAACATGCTTGCAGCATTTGAGACAAAGAATAATTGATGAATGTGAACTAATACGTGGAGAAATCTTTCAAAAAGTGACTCACGAACTTATTTATAGGCTTTCACGTTGTCAGGAGGTGAACAGCAAACATTTCAAAATTTGAAATTATTTTTTTTTTTATTTTTATTATCATTGGTCTAACGTAAATTAATTAACCTATTTTTTCACTGTAAAGAGATTTATTTCTTGTTTTAATAGGTTTTTCTTCCAAACTTGTTATGTATGAATTAAAAATAACAAGTTCTTTTAAAATCTGCAAAAATATACAGGGTTTCCCATTTAAAGTAAATAAGTTAAGGGTATTTCCGGTGAAACCGGAAGTGGAGTAGTAACAAAAAATATGACATCACATGCCTTTTGTGTCACTGTACTTGCATGCAAAGTTTCATAAATATTGTTCCTTTCGTTTCAAAGATATTTGCTTGGTTCCATACTTTAACCCAACTCTGCATGTAAAAACAGATTCTGAATATGTAATGAGAAAACGAATGAGTTCTATATTGGGTTTTTGTAAGCTGCCATTTGCCAAAAATTCTGCGATCAGATTAAAATATGTTCCTTCATTGTGGAAAGTGGCGGAAATAGTAATGATACCAAAACCAGGCAAACCACCACATATAACCTCTTCCTATAGACCAATATCACTGCTACCCAAAATGTCTAAATTATTTGAAAAATTTCTCCTCAGAAGATTGCAACCAATTTAAACAAAAAATTAATTCCAAATCACCAGTTTGGCTTTAGGCAGAAACACTCAGCTATAGATCAACTCCACAGAGTCACCGATATTATAGAAAATGCACTAGAGGAAAGAAAAGTTTTTTCAGCTTTATTCTTAGATGTTGCCAGGCATTTGACAGAGTTTGGCATGAAGAACTATTTCATAAATTAGAGACTATTCTTCCAAAATCATACGCAGACATAATTAAATCGTACTTAACTGATAGATATTTCAGAATCAAGCAAGATAATGCTTATTCTGAACTTAAAGAAATAAAAGCCGGAGTCCCCCAGGGTACCGTATTGGGCCAGGTCCTATAACTACTTTATAAATGTGATCTACCAGAATTCGATAACTACTGTTTTGCTACCTTTGCCGACGACACCGCCATATTAGCAGTAGGTAAAGATAACGTAGAAACAGCCAATAAACTACAAAACGCGATGAGCAAATTCCAAAAATGGACTAAGACGTGGAAGATTACATTGAATGAAAGCAAATCAGTACATATTGATTTCACTAATAAAAAAATTCTGTACGCACCAATAAAAATTAATGGACAAGACATTCCTTATGCCAACACAGCCAAATACCTGGGCTTAACCCTATACACGAAGTTTCGCTGGAAAGCCCATGTAAAGAAAAAGAAGAAAGAATTAAATATCAAATATAAAAAATTGTACTGGCTACTGGGAAGATACTCAGGGTTGTCAACGTATAACAAGATTCTAATCTACAAATAAGTTATAAAACCAGTAGGACGTATGGTATGCAGCTATGGGGATGTACAAAAAAGACAAACTTGAAAACAATACAAACTTTTCAAAACAAAGTATTAAGGGGCATAGTTAACGCACCCTGGTACATCCGTAATGACGACCTCCACAAGGATCTACGAATGGAGCACGTCGACAAAGAAATCCGAAAACACACAGAAAGTCATGAAAAAGACTTCTTCTTCACGAAAATATTGAGGCCATCCAGCTCCTGGACAACTCAAACCAGAAAAGAAGACTGAAGAGAACCAAACCTCACGAGTTGGTGTAGTCTGCGAAAAAGCTAATAGCGGAGCATTGCGCGACTAGTGTGCAAGCAACGTGTTGGTGTAGTGCGTGATAAAGTGAAAAGCAGCGCTTTGTGTGAGAGTGCGCAAGCAAAAAGTGCGCCAGTAATAATAAAGACAACTAAAAAGACATCAAAGCGTGACTCTTAGACATTAAGTAGTTAGTAGGATAGGATAGATAAAGAGTTACTCATTGGTCAAAGGCCAGATTGTAGCATTTAGCAAATAAATAAAAAAAATTGCCAGAAACAATAAAAATTTTACACACCTGAAAAACGCAGAGCAAACCAGCTGCATTATCTCCTTCACAATTGTCAATTTCTTCGGCGGCGTCTCTTGCTTGCTTATGGATTTCAGTTAGATCTTTGAGCAAAGGTGCGCCAGTGTTAACCAAAGCGACGACGCTATCTTTTACGCATTTGCCGGCACCTTCGACGAGAGCGACGCGGATATTGACGAGATCAGCTTCGTGTTGTTCGACACAGGAAACCAATTTCTTTCCAGCATCATTACTTTCTACAAAACAAATAAGATAATATAGTAAACATGTTCGATTGAACGCGACACTGATAGATAGGAGTATAAACTGTAATAACGCCTGGTATGTTCAGTTTTTGCGCTAACTGTACATTAGTTGATTTGGTTTGTTTAGATTTTAAATTAAAATTCCTTTCGCTTTTCACATTAATCTTATAACCATCACGTTAACAACACAGTATTTTTCGGTAAGAGATTTTTACCTCGTAAGAGTAACACATCTATATATCCGGCTCGAAGGTCTAGAACGTATAAGCTCGCATGAAGAATCATCATCATCATAACGTAGGGCTACAACCCTGAGTGGGTCCTTGCTGACTGTACAACTTTTTTCCAATTTGTTCTGTCTTCCTTCAACCTAGGGTCAAATGGAATCTCCATTTTCCGGAGATCTGCTTGGATGTTATCTCTCCATCGCATTCTTGGACGTCCGAGTGGTCTTTTCCTATAGAAATCTCCTCCCATACCAGTCTTGCAAGTCTCTTGTTAAGTCTGTGCACGTGGCCTGCCCATATTAGTCTGTGTTTTAATTTCTTGGATAATATCGGCGTCATTGTAGAGTGCTTCTTCTTCTTCACTTGCCATATCAGGCTTCTTGATCTTCAGCAATATGGAATAATTATCCTGCATTCGATATATGAGTCCATTCACGAATGTTTTTCAACCAAGAAACTTGTTTTCTTCCTATATCTCTACGGTCCTCTATTTTGCCTTTAAGGATCAGTTGTAATATTTTATATCAACTTTCCCTCACTCTATGTCCCAGATAAGACATTTTTCGATGTTTAACAGTCTTTAGTAGTTCTCTATCTTTGTTGACACTCCTTAGTAGAGTGCTTATAATTTGATATTGGTTCGGATCCTATACTGGTCTGTGATGATGTCGTGGAGAGATCCGAAAATTTTTTTAAGTATTTTTCGTTAAAATCCTCTTAGGTTTTCTTCGTTTGCTTTCGTCATGGTCCACGTTTCGCATCCATATGTTAGTACAGGTCTGACGATGGATTTATAGATTTTGATCTTTGAATTTCTTGTAAGATTTTTTGATTTTATAAGCTTATCAAGTGAGAATAGACAGCTATTTGCCGATTGGATTGTGTTTTTTATTTCTTCAGTAACATTGTTGTCAGCAGTGATTATGGTTTCCAGATACTTAAAACGTTGTACTCTTTTGAAATTGAAAGTGTTGACCATCACATTTATTCCTATCCTATTTCTTCGTGTCGTTCTATTTATACACATATATTTCGTCTTCTCTTCATTAATCTTCAGCCCTACTACACCTTGTTGAAAATGTCTTTTATGGATAGGATGGAGTCTCCAACGAGATCAATGTCATCTGCGTATATGTACTAACAATACATTTTGGCCTTGAACCGATAGCAAGTCTGTTTTTATTTACACTAAAAGTACTGGAGATAACGCATCTATCCTGTTTGAGTCCACTGTTGATTTCAAAGCTTCCAGACAGTTTATTATCTACACGTACTTTGGATATTTCACCCTCCATACAGACTGGTCATCCGAATGAGTCTCTGTGGTATTGAGAAATCCGCCATGGCGGATCTATACTCACATCCCTTTTCTATAAATGGTCTCAGCGTGAATAGTTGACCTAATGTTGATCTGTTTGCCCTAAAAGATATTCTCCTAGGATATTTTCAGTATAAGGGTTAGTCTACTAAGATTGATATTTGAGAGGAATTTATATGCCGTGTTTAGGAGTGAAATTCCTCTAAAATTCTCGCATTTTGTTTTGTCCCTTTTTATGGATCGACACTGATGTTTTCCTTCTATATTTCCATCTTGCTGCTATCTTTCCTTCGAACCATATATGCGTTATTAACTGTATTAATGAGACATAGTGCGTCTCCCATATTTCAAAATTTCTGCTGACATCTCGTTCGTAATTGGCGCTTTGTGATTTTTCAGCTTATTTAAAGCCTTTTGGTTTTCTTTAAAAGAGGGATTTATAACCGGCATGTCCGCTATGATATAGATCTTTTCTTTGTGCTGTTCTTCCTGTATGATGTTTAGAAGTTCCCTGAAATACCCTTTCCATTTTTCAGTTAGTTCTTTATCGTCGATTATCATATGGCCTTGATTGTCTCCATGAAAAATCACAAACTCAAAATTAAAAATTAAAAAAAGCACACATTAAAAATTACAAAAATTAACAAAACTCAAAATTAAAACGTTTCTTTCGTAATTTCGAGTATATAATATATCCCTAAAAGGCATATGTATCAACACTACTGGTTTGTTGGAAAATATGTCACTAAATTGGTCGATCTGGAACATTTCTCTACCTAAACTTGATTCTTATCGTATGATGTATAGTCTGAAGATCAAGAAGATCAACAGCTAAAGTTCTTAGGGACAAAGAATTCGATGGTAAATAACACTTCATGGAGAAACATGAAGAGCAGAGATTCTGTTCAAAAGATCCTATAACTGTTTTTAACTCATTTATACATAATTACAATAAATTATGCTAACACTAACGCCAAGTCATCCATTTACAGGCCTGGTGAAGATTCAAAAATGCGAATTTTTTTAACACAACTTCATGAATAAACTGCTCGTCAAAAGTTAGGGATATAGAAATTTATGCTGATTTTCATAGTTGATGTTTTCGCAAACAGACGGATTCCGCTATTTTTTTTATCTTAGCCTTTTCTTTAGTATTTACACAGTTGTGCAAAGGTTTACTCAAACTTATTTTTTGTACTTATACCGGGTGGAAGAAAAAATATGTTTTTCTTGTGTTAAGTTTGAGACACCCTATAGGGAGAACTAGGTACAAATGTGAGTATACATCTAAATGATATTGTAGTCTTATGTTTTGTGAACATGCTGTTGTTTGAATGTCCCTGATATCTTTAGGAACAAAAAAAAACAGACGGTTTTGTAATTTAACATATGTTTTAACCGAAACAAAAGTTTGAGACACCTTGTAGGGAGAAAAAGGCAAAAAGGTGAGTATACCCCGATATTGTGTTGTAGTCTCATATTTTTTGAATATTTTATTTTTTGAATTTCTCTGATATCTTTAATAATAAACAAACTAGACGGTATTATTCTTTAATATGTTTTCTATGTTTCTTATGTGTGATGTGACGCATGTCGTCAGTTAAAACATATATTAAAGAATAATATCGTCTAGTTTCTTTGTTATTAAAGATATAAAAAAAATTGAAAAAATAAAATATTTACAAAATATGAGACTACCACAAAATATCGAGGTATACTCACCTTTGTGCCTTTTTCTCCCTACAAGGTGTCTCAAACTTTTGTTTCGGTTAAAACACATGTTAAATTACAAAACCGTCTATTTTTTTATTTCTAAAGATATCAGGGACATTCAAAAACAAAATGATCACAAAACATAAGACTACAATACGATTTCGATATATACTCCCATTTGTACCTCGTCCTCCCTACAGGGCGTCTCAAACTTAACATAAGGAAAACATTCCTTTTCTTCCACCCGGTATAAGTACAAAAAAAAAAGTTTGAGTAAACCTTTGCATAACTGTGTGAATACTAAAGAAAAGTCTAAAATAATAAAAAAATTAGCGGAATCCGTTAATTTGTTCACGAAAGAATCTACTATAAAAATTCAGCAGAATTTTCTATATCCCTAACTTTTGACGAGCAGTTTATTTCAATACTAAGGACTCTATTTTAGAAAGTTATGTATAAGTATAAAATTTTGAAATTTGAGAAATTTTTGAAAAATTTTTTGGGCGTTAATGGGTTAGGCAAGTTTTACACTACTACTAGCAGACAGTGAGACAAATAGACAAAGAAAGATTACGGAAATGTTTGAAATTAATTAGGAACCTGTCATATTTAAAATATACGGAAAAACACCAATTATGTAACTATTCGACCCATCTTACACTTTTTTGCCGTCTTTGTATAGTATAGAAAAGGATACGTGAAATTAACTATATAAAAAAGCTCTACACGTGTGGTCAGAGTAGAAAGAGATAAATCACCAATGCAGAGGCGTACCTACCGCCGTATCAGCCGTATCAATTATACGTGGCCCCAGACATGCAGGGGCCCCGCCATGTCAAAACAAAAATTTCATTTAAAAAATTGAACAAGATATTCTACAATTTCACTATTAAGTCGTTGTGAAGCAATGTGCATTATTTCGACAGTGTTGTGTATTGTTATACTGAATTCGCTCTATCGAGATTCACTTTGACACTGACGTTAGTAATTTCGTCTTTGGAAAGTTCAGTTGTCAGAAGTGACTGGAAATTACTACACAACCAACGCACCTGCTCATAGCCAATATTATTAATAGTAAACAGACATAAAAATAACATAAACCTTACGCCAATCAATAATTATTTATTTACACCATTATAATGTATTGATAACAAATGACAAAATTATTTATTGTACAAAATAAAAATATTTTGTAGAAATAAACTCCACAAAACTTTATGAGATTAGTAGACACTCCCACTATTTCTAATAATTCTTCTTTTTTTTAATGAAAGATTAAGTTGATTTTAACAGTTAACAGTGTGAGGTAGGAATTTTTGTGTTGTATGTTTCCTATTCCGAATGTGTCAAAGTGAATCTCGGTAGAGGGAATTCGGTATATCGGTATTTTCGTGTAATAATATAATCTTTAAAATCAATGGGAAAATCCCAATAGTTGGCTGTATACCATAGTTTAAAAAAAAACTATACAGAAGTAAAAACTTCAAATTGTATTTTGGTATAAAATAGTTTATTTAAAACTTCTAAAAGTCATCCACATGGATTGCAAAACGTTTTCGTTCTGAACAGAACATCTTCAGTGCCTGGAATGAAGTATTTCCACGTTAGATTAAGGCAAAAGGTTAAAATTGTGACTGTTAATGAGAAAAATATGTGGAGAATACTTACATTCCGCAAAGTAGTTGTGACTAGCACACCAATGAAGGTGGTAACTTCATAATATATGGCTTACATTATACCCTATGATAAAATATTGTGACTACAAGCCGATGTTACAAGATTAAAATATGTATGTGCCTAAAGAGCAACATGCTTCCCTGCTCGAAAAAACTAGGTACTTGCCATTTGAATTAGCACAGACCAACTGATGTAAAATGAAAAGGAATGACAAAGAGTGACATGACAAGACAAGGTAAAGTCAATTTTTGGTTACGAACTTCAAAAAGTGTAGTTTTAATTTTTTTTGGATTTTAATTAAAATGTAAAGGTAGGTAATAGCTGATTGAAAATATAATTAAAACTGTTTAAAAAATATGTTGAGAATTTATTGTAAAGTCTAAATAGCAACTCTCTAATCCAGAAAAAAACTTTAGGTTTGTTGGAAATAAGATCGGTATATTTCACGGTTAGAAGCGTGACGTCATCGATTGTAAAATTTAAAGGTGAAAGTTTAATTTGGTATAATAGAATGAGATTTATACTATATGTAAACCATAAATGACCTGAAGTGGAGAGATTGGATGGTAAATAAAGCGGATTTTAATGTAAATGTTATAGATATATGTACTGTTGGTTGTCTAACATGGTGAGGAATGTTTAAATTTGGCTGTATACTGTTATAATGATGATTCTGTCTGTTAAAATTGTAAAGGAAATTGTGGAAAAAATAAAGTTAAAATAACTAAAAGAATACAGATCAAGAGTAGATTACAATATTAAAGAAATAATTGCAAACAATGGAATTAATAAAATAATAATGAATTAGTAACGAAAAGGAAAATAAAATATGTGACAGCAAAATCTAACTACACTTTATGTTGTTTAGGATGGAATAAAATCGTTCAAGGAAAAATACCATGAAGGCTTCCAGCCGCAGTGGTTAATGTGTGGGTGAATAATGGAATGATATCTAATAATATAGGATAAATTATGTGTTAGTGTCAATATGTAATGGAGAATCTAGAATGCTGAGTATCTGAGATAGCGAACTATGAGTTTGATGTGGTATATGGTAGGGGAGTGAACAAACTGAACCAAGTTTGATGTAATCTTAGTGCAAGTTTATAATCTTAAATGACAGAGATGTTAACCAGAATTAAGAATGATGTAAAAGAACTAATATGAAATTGAATTAAAATAGCTGAGTATTGTGGGTTACCTGATATGTAGATGGAAAAATGAAAAAGTGAACAGACTGAATTTAATATAATCTTTATCTATATATAAATTATATTTATGTATTATGTATATCTATTAGCCGCCGCCGGCTGTACCATAAGAACAGAATTTCTTTGTTTAAGCTAATTTTCATTGTCCATTTACCATTGGCTGTGTGTGAGGCACTGTATAATGCAAAATTGCAATTTTGGTAATCGCTTTACTTTTGAATATTTCATTGTTCGGATACCGGCAATAACGTGTACCTAATCAATCTATACTTTATCTATAAATTATATTTATGTATATTTATTTTTTATCTTTTATTTAATATCAAAGTATGATTCTATTTTAAAATAACTTATTTTAAAGCCGAAAGGTGAGATAAATTATTTAAGCCCCCCAATGCAAACAATTGTCTTAAAAATTAAAAAAGCTTCATTTATGGCGATTATTTTGGATACAACTCAACACTTGTCAAAAACTGACCAACCTTCTGTAGTTTTTCAATACGTGCCAATAAATAGTAGAAAACCATGAATATGTCAAAACCTGTGAGTCTTTTTTGGGGTTTATATCAGTAGCTGATTGCAGTGCAGAAGGACTTAAAACTCTTATTTTGAATGGTGTGACAGAATATGGAATTGATTTATTTAAATGAAGATGGCAGGGTCACCATGGTGCACACGTTATGTCCGGTGCATATTCAGGATTAAAAGCATTTATAAAAGAAACTTGCCCCAAATGCAGATTATATTCATTGTGTGGTACATGTATTAAATTTAATTTTAAATGATGGTGAAACACGCGTTTCTGAAGTGTAAATTTTTTTTTGATAATTTAAAAAGCATATATATTTGTTTTAGTATAGTATAGTTGATCCAAAAGATGGCATAACCCAGACATCCAAAGTGAAAGTTATCCTTCAACACCAAATTGTTCTATATGGTCCACACAATGTCCAGAAAAAAGTCACACCATTTTGAGCGTCGGGTTTGGGGGGGGGGGGGGAGAGGGGGGAGAAATCGGTAAATTCGTAGTTTTTTAAGTTTTTCGCCAATATTTCTAAAACTATGCGGTTTAGCATGAACAACCTTCTATACAAAATTGTTCTACATTAAATTTGAAATAAAAAAGGCCCTATGCATAATCTTTCTAAAATGAATGGTTCCAAAGTTACGGAGGTAGTATAGTATAACTGGTCCAAAAAAAGGCCTAACCCAAACATCCAAAGTAAAAGTTTTCCTCCAACACCAAAATGTTCTATATGGTCCACATATTGTGCAGTAAAAACTTACACCATTTTGAGCGTCCGGTTTGGGAGGGAGATGGGAGAGAAGCCGGTAAATTAGTAGTTTTTTTACGTTTTTCGTCAATATGTCTAAAACTATGCTTTAGAGTAAACAATGTTATATACAAAAATGTTCTACATAAAATTTAAAACAAAAAATGTTGTATACATAATTGTTATAAAGTCAACGGTTCCATAGTTACGGAGGGTGAAAGTCGAGGTTTTCGATACTTTTTATATTTTTTGGGCAATATTTATGATATAACTATACCAAAAGCCCAGACATCCAAAGTGAAAGTTATCCTCCAACACCAAATTTTCTATATGGTCCACATAATGTTCAGAAAAAAGTCACACTATTTTGAGCGTCGGGTTTGGGGGGAGAGGGGGGAGAAATCGTTAAATATAAAAAGTATCGAAAATCTCCACTTTTCACCCTCCGTAACTCTGGAACCGTTGATTTTATAACAATTATGTATCGAACCTTTTTTGTTTTAAATTTTATGTAAAACATTTTTCTATAGAACATTCCTTACGCTAATGACGCTAATGCATAGTTTTAGAAATATTGACGAAAAACGTAAAAAAAACTACTAATTTACCGACTTCTCCCCCATCTCCCCCCCAAACCGGACTCTCAAAATGGTGTAACTTTTTACTGAACAATATGTGGACCATATAGAACAATTTGGTGTTGAAGGAAAACTTTTACTTTGGATGTCTGGGTTAGGCCTTTTTTGGACCAATTATACTATACTACCTCCGTAACTTTGTAACCGTTCATTTTAGAAGGGTTATGCATAGGACCTTATTTATTTCAAATTTAATGTAGAACAATTTTCTGTAGAGCTTTGTTCATGCTAAACCGCTTAGTTTTAGAAATATTGACGAAAAACGTAAAAAACTACGAATTTGCAGATTTCTCCCCCTCTTCCCCCCAAACCCGACGCTCAAAATGGTGTGACTTTTTTCTGAACATTATGTGGGCCATATAGAACAATTTGGTGTTGGAGGATAACTTTCACTTTGGATGTCTGGGTTTGGGTCTAACTATACCATACTATTTTGCTAATATTATAAAACACTGGCCAAAGTTAAGTAACGATAAAATCTGAAAAATATAAAATTGCTCTCAAGGAAGTATGTTCCACTAGACGGTCTTTCAGGATTACTGATAATGAAAACTTTGTTTGTATTTAAAATAAATTTAATTTCCACTAAAAAAGATGAACGTGATATGATGCATGTAAAAATATAATAACTGTTTAGGAAATTTACGAATTTATTGATCTTGTAGTCTTTTCTGTTCATCATTGTTTGAAATAATCAACCCTGTTTGTAAAGCTCTACAGAATGAAAACAATGATTTACAGGCACCAAAATTCATTTCATAATTTGATAAACTGAAAAATCAAAGAAATCAAAATTAATTTGATGATTAGATAAAGGACTCTAAAAACCTAGTAAAAAAGTGGGGGTTACCAACTATTTTTAAAAATAAAAGACGAAAATTAATAAAGCGATTTTTTCTGAGTTATCAGAAGATGAGAGGATTTCAGACCTGCAATCGTACCTCAGGATCAATTATTGCAGTTTGAATATGCTGATTTCTCAAACGAAACAAAGATTTCAAAGTCTCTGTTACTTGAATAATACATTTGATATTACAAGTCGAGGAACTTTTATCATTTCCAAATAAAATTATAAAAGGGCAAGTAGAAATACTGAATACTAAATAAAGACATTTTATTTGATCTTTATGAACAGTTTCCTGCTTTAAAAATCTGCTTAGATACAAACTAAAATTCTGAACAGTTAATCCGTTAAAGAATTTACAGAATTACTAATGGTAAAATGTAACAACCTTGCATCCAGTTTTAAGAAGGGAATATCATGTTTTCTGTTTTCAACCCTTCCGGTAACTAGTGACGTAGCTGAAAGAAGTTTTTCAAAATTGAAATTGATTAAAAACTACTTTTTCTGGACTTCTAGAGGACAGGAACGACTATCAGACTTGTCGTTGCTGTCGATCGAAACCGAATATCTAGAGAAATTTAAATCTTCTTTAGCTATGGATGCTTTAATAAATAAGTTTGCCGAACAAAATGCGAGAAAAGTTCATTTTTAAATTATTTGGGTAATATACAGGGTGTAACAAAAATACAGGTCATAAATTTAATCGCATATTCAGGGACCAAAAATAGTTCGATTGAACCTAACTTACCTTAGTACAAATATGCACGGAAAAAAAGTTACAGCCCTTTGAAGTTACAAAATAAAAATCGATTTTTTCCAATATATCGAAAACTATTAGATATTTTTATTGAAAATGGACATGTGGTATTTTTATGTTAGTAGTATTTTAAGAAAAAATTATAATGAAATTTGGACACCCGATAAAAATTGTATGGGGGTTTGGTTCCTTTAAACTCCCCCACACTTTTGTGTACGTTCCAATTTAATTATTATTGTAGAGCCATTAGTTAAACACAAGTTTTTACAAACTTTTTTGTCTCCTAGTACTTTTTTCAAAAGTCAGTTTTTATCGAGATATTTGAATATTTGTCAAATCCACCACATATTTGTATATGGTAAAGTACGGTTATGGAGACTTTGTAATAATATGAAAATTTATTTATGATTTACATTTTTGAGTATATTTTGAACCATATTAAAAAAGAAGCCACATCTCGATAAAAGATGCTTTATCAAAAAAATACAAAGAGGCAAAAATGTTTTAAAAACACTGTGTTTAACTAATGGTACCGCAGTAATAGTCTAATTGGAACGTACACAAATATTTGGGGGGTTTAAAGGAACAAAACCCTCATAAAATTTTTATGTAAACATATTAAAAAAGAAGCCGCAACTCGATAAAAACTGCCTTATTGAAAAAATATTAAGAGGCAAAAAAGTTTTAAAATTATTGAATTTAACTAATGGCACCACAATAATAATTTATTTGGAACGGACACAAAAGTTTGGGGGGTTTAAGGGAACAAAACCCCCATAAAATTTTTATGGGGTGCACAAATTTCACTATAATTTTTCTTTAAGATGTTCTTTCCATAAGAATGCTACATGTCCATTTTCAACAAAAAAACTCTAATAGTTTTCGATATATTAAAAAAAATCGATTTTCATTTTGTAACTTCAAAGGGCTGTAACTTCTTTTGTGTGCATATTTGTACTAAGGTAAGTTAGGTTCATTCGAACTATTTTTAGTCCCGAATATGTGGTTTAATTTATGACCTTTATTTTTGTTACACCCTGTATTATTGGCTAGTAGGAGCATTTGAATTTGTAACTATTCCATATCATTCGTGGAAAAAGGTCCCGCGACAAAGTTTAATACGGGGCCCCTTCGGGACTAGCTACGCCACTGCCAATTGGTAGAAGAAATATCGGCCGACCGCTCAAATAATGGAATGAAAACCTTCCATAGAGCTATTAATCTACCAATGAACAGGCATAATTGCTTATAAAGTGGAACAAAAAGAAGAAATGTTCAGTATATATGTACTTACGTTCAGCAACTTTATCTATAACAACTTTAAGTGCTTGAGCGATTTTAGTAAGCACGGTCCTTGTAACATCTAGCACTTTAGTAAGGCGGTCGTCATACTTGTCAGGGAAAGTGTCGATGAAATTGGGACCTTCAGTAAAAACCTTTTCCATTATGTCTTCAAGCTTGTGCACGACCTTTTTGATGATGTCGACAACACCTCCGTCAGCTGATTGGGTTGGTAAAGCAGCTGCCTGAAATAAAAACAAAATATATCATATAAACCTTGATTACACGTAACGAGTATTGTAACGAGTATTGTAGCGAGACAGTGTTCTCGGCCGAGTGCTCGTTTGGTATAAACATACTAACGAGTACTTGGCCGAGCACTCGACCCAGTCATATGGCGAGACAGTCACTCGGATCTTGTTCTATTTACTAGGCCGGGTCTTCTACCTCCCACCCTTCAGTCGTATACTCACCAATCTACTCGGTATGTGTAAACAACCCTCGCTGTGTAACTGTGCATATTACCACTTCATCAGAGGAGACGACTTGTGGTGTTAATCAATGTGATTTGTGATTCTCAAAAATAGCTAACAAATGAAACTGCAGATAGGACAATAAAGTTTAGTTCAATTCTGTAGATAAGTCACACCCGTGCTTATGAAATTTCAAATCTTTGGAGTATAAAAATAAACAAAAACGTGATGCAACATATGTATCGATTATAGAAGAAATAAATATTGTTCTTCTCATAATCAAAATTATTTAACACTACATTTTGGAAAAAAAAGAGATTCCGCAGAAGGTAAAAACGGCAGTCGTTATGTCAGTAGTTAGGTCAACAATCATGTATAGCCGCGATGCATGGATATTGACGGGGAGAGATAAATCCAGAGGCAATGCTATGGAAGTGAGATTCCTTAGAAAAATAGAAAACATAAAGAGGACAGACATAATACGAAACGAAACCATCTGACAAAACCTAAAACAGAACCAATCAATAAAAAATAGTAGAGAGACAACCTAGATGGTTCGAGCACGTGTCTAGAATGTCGAACGAGAGACCAAAAAAATGAGTATTCGAAAGAAGAGTGTAGGGGAAAAACACAATAGGTAGACCAAAAATAAGTCTAAAAGAAAGTATTGATAATGGAAAGTGCAAGAAATCTAACACAATCAACTATTTTGAATGGGAAATAAGCCACAATTTTACCAAAAAAATGATTTTATTAACGTTTCGACGCCCAAGTCGGGTGTCGTTGTCAAAATACAAAATAATACTAGATTAAACAAAAATGTTGTTGCTTAGCTAAAAATTCTTTTCATAATTTATTTAATCTGACTCATTTATATCGGAAATTCAGGCATGTATTTTAAAGTAGAAGACTTTAAAATGATATTGCCAATATTGATGAGTTGCGTTCCTGGGACGACTTTACTAAAATATAGTTCATTCGATTACATGACATCAATATCAACTCAAGTAGAATTCAGTAGGATGTGGTTACCCATACTAAAAGAGGAACTCAATAGAAAGAAAATACCACGATTAGTGAGTCAGTAACATACGAGTTAGCACATATTTTATATTTTAGTATTATTTATATAATATTTATGTATTATTAATATTATTTATAATTTAAAATAGCATATATTAAAGCCAGAATTTGGTATTAGTTTTGAGAGTAAACTAAATGTAAGCCCAAATTCTTACGATATCGGGATAGTATCACGACGTTTTTTCCTGGTTTTTCCTCGTGATTTACTATAGAATCTCTAGCGCGAGAATTTTACTGCCACCGTTGCATTTGGTTGTCTTTTCATTTTAAAGACAGATCACATGCTATGAGTTTTTGTGGCGGATATTCTTGAGATGAGGTTGATTTCATGTAATCGAATGAACTATCTTTTAGTAAAGTCGTCCGAGGAACGCAACTCATCAATATTTGCAATATCATTTTAAAGTCTTCTACTTTAAAATACATTCCTGAATTTCCGATATAAATGAGTCAGATTAAATAAATTATTAGAAGAATTTTTTGCTAAGCAA